>NC_047659.1:23072416-23209916 GCF_011762505.2 Arvicanthis niloticus
CTGTAAGCATCCACCTCTGTATTTGTCAGGCTATGGCAGACCTGTAAGGATACAGCTGTATATCAGTACTGTTATTAAGAAGACTGAGTTGGGAGTATAGATTAGTTTGTAGTAGACTTTCTTATCATGGGTGAGACCCAGGTTAAAGTCTCAAGAGTAGGGGAAAGAGTCAGATTCCAATATATTATATCTCAAAATCTCTTTATTATTGTTGTTGTTGTTGTATGTGTACATGTGTGAAGATCACAGTACCACTTTCAGTAGTCAATTCTCTCCTCATAACACAGGATTCAGAAATTTGTACTCGGGCCATCAGGTTTGCAAAGCAAGTGCTTTAATCTTTAAGTTGTTTCACTGGCCCCAATTCAGGTTTCTAAAAATATGTAAGTCCACAACAGTTTCACATAAGCAAGGACAGAAATTTTCTATGTTAACGTGAAGCAAATACATTGGCAAATTTTTCTATATGCACATTATTACTGCATATATATATGCAAGCTAGATATATGGCCCATCTGAAGATATAAGAACATATTCAATATAAGAACATATTTTAAGTAAATAAGACTAAAATTAAGAATAGAAAACAAAAGTTGATGAATGTAACTGTCAGTTACTTTATTGTTCTTTGTGTGAATACAACAACAGTGTGTTCAGAATTACCATGCACAGCATCAATTTCATCATACATTTGATTTTATTTACACACAGTCTGTGACTTAATTAGGTAATTTGTATCCTAACCTTCAAAGAAGGCATTCTGTTCTATTGGGTACATAAGAAATGATCTAAGAAAAAATTCTACCTAATCATGTAATTATCAAATGAATATATTAGTAATTTGATATAAACTGCCATGATTTCTTATTTGCAGAAATGTAATTTTCAATATTGTATCTAATACCTTTGTTTTTCCCAGCTAAAAGACGTACCTATTCACAGGACAAAAGGCTAAAGAATAAACTTGTACTTTCATCTATGCATACCATGGAAATTTAAGTTCTTTGATGCAATTAGTGTGGGTAATGACAGAATAAAAAGACACTGTTTATAAATTCAATATATGACAACCACTTCTTCATGTTAGATAGTCAATCTTTATCCCTAAAATCGTTTAACAGCCACTTTGACTTCAAATTCCTTATTTTATGTTTCCAAACCTCTCTGGTCTATATTTGAATTAATCTGAGTTCATAAAACTTAAAACAAGCATTTCTACTTAAAGAACAATTTTTAATCAAATTTTTAGGCAAAATTTACTCCTTTTCTTTAGTTGTTGTTGTGTGTAATAGCAATTAATACATACATAAATATAACCTGCTCATGCCATATAACTCTACCTGAATGTGTATCATCTCAAAATGAGTACTTCACAACTGATTAAAATGCAGGGGACAAGAGACCATGGGGAGTACATGTCCTACTGATAAACGCAGCTTCTTTACTTAAGGTTCAGCGATCATGGAAGAGGTGGCAGAAGGAACAAGAAGCCTACTGTGAGACCTGTGTCTTAGAAATGTCTGAGGCTACGTGAGGTCTCATCAACATGGCTGCCTAAACAAGAACTAGGCAATGATGAGATCAATGGACATGCTAACAAGGAGCATAGTTTTAATTAAAAAAAAAAAAAAAAGATTCAGAGACTGTCTGTAGATATGTTTTTTTGTTGGAGTGTTTTTTTTTTTTTTTTTTTTTTTTTTTTTTTTTTTTTTTTTTTTTTTTTTTTCCTGATGCATAGGTATAGTTCAGTAAGTTGTTGGACCAATTCATAGATGCCTCATAAAGTGACCAAGCTGACATTTCTATTATGTTAAAATAAACACAGTATCTTATAACTGCAATTTCTCCTAAGTTGCTCTTGGATAACTAATGATAAAGGCAATGTTTTGTAAGGAGTTAATATAGGAAAAAGAAATTCTAGCAGGCATACACAATTTTCATGCTCAGTAAACTATTGAAATTGTTGATATGATAAGAATTAAGAGTTGGATGAAGATTTGTAGTTATGACTGAAGCTTTGTTGACATTTATGTAAGTCATTCCCATTTATTGGGGGCAGGTACGGACAATGAAAGAAATAAATTAAAAAAGAGCAGAAAAAAATTACTGTAAACTAATTTTCAGAAAAGGTAGCAATAAGCATGAGGGTAGATGGGAACAAAGCAATAGGCATTACTCTAAGAAAAGGCATCCCTGATGATGTTAAATATAATTCTGCTTTCATCCTGAAAAGAAGGACTAGAAACACTGAATAAAGGAATGACTATAGAGATACTTGCTTGCAGATGGACAAGCAAGAAGTCTTTTGAAGAAATGTCAATTTCAGTAACATCATAGCTAACTTGAGAATACATGTATTTCATGCCCAGGTGGGATGGGTTACAGTGAGAATTACTGTGGACTGTAGTATCATTCAGTTATTCATTTGGATAACTCAATTCCCATTGCGGAAATCATTTAGCGGTAAAGTGCTATAACTAGAACTATGACTGGATTTTCCATTCCTTAAATATTAGTGATGCTGGGATTTATGTCAAGAAAAATGATTTAGATTCCTGATGTATAGTTGAAAGATGAGAGAGAGAGAGAGAGAGAGAGAGAGAGAGAGAGAGAGAGAGAGAAAGAGAGAGAGAGAGAGAAAGAGAGAGAGAGAGAGATGTCATTTTCCCTCTTGTGCCAAAGGACATGAAAGTGCGTAAATCTTCACAGGGTATGAGATTGCAATAAAGATGTGTGCAAATTTAGATGGAAATTAGGCATGTTCCCAGGGCTCCTGGAAGATTGCCAACATAGTGCTCAAGACATTGCCTTTATAGACTATGTATATATTTATTTCTTTGTAAATTTAGTCTATAGAGTTTTCTGTTTATGATTGTTCCCAAGGACATTCTTTCTCCAAGTATTTCTGTAAGCAGACACTAACTCAAAGCCAGTTTTTAAACCGTATCAAATGTAATCAGCACTGTCTATGGGAATCTTTTTCATTGATATTGCTATTTTGGTTTCTTACAATTTCTATTGTATAATAATCATAGTCTTTAAAATATGAATACGTTTATATGTACATATGGGACAACTGCAAATATGGAGAGTTAACTATATTATTATTTCTGATATCCCTTATACACTCTTCATATATATTTTGAAACATCTTTCTGTTTTGCATTACTGAATCAATTCCTAAATGTCTTTGACATTTTAAATATATAGAGGCTTCTTTTCTAAGCCAGCGCATGATAGTTGGGAAGTAGAATGTTAATTGTCAAAAAGACCAACGCTATTTCTTTTGAAGTACTTAATCATATCAATCTATTTTTCATACTTTCATGTTATTAATCTCAGAAAGCATGGTTTAAATAAAGAATGTTAAACCATGTGGAGTTAAAGAGGTTTGCCATGAGTTATAGGCTCCCCAAAAGACAAAAATGTGCTTAAATTGGTGAATTATGTACTTTTTTCATGTTTTTAACTTTTTACACATAATTCTACATTTTGGAAAAGTAATGTAATTCTGAATATAAATATTTATTATCTGTAAGAGAAATAAGTCATTCTCTGACTCAATAGTTATGAACCTGGATAACATCTAGTTTTGGCAATTTAAACTCTTTTGGCTTTACTAAATGAGTGAATAGGAACATAGGAGCCACTTAATCTATGTTTTTATGTTTTATAACATTACTGCTATGTTACCCAGTGAAATTACTGTATACAGCACCACTATTTGTTAGATTTTAGCATCAAATATTTATATAGCTCTACCATTGTAATGGTCTTTCAGAAAATAAAAAATAAACCCACATGAAGATTTAATATTCTTATTTCTCAATTTGTAGCACACATTTTTAGAATAAAGAAAGAATATTGGTTAGAAATTGGTAGAAAGGTTTCATTTTAAATAAGAGGGTCAACCTTGGGTTAGACAAAGGCTCTTCTTTTAGCTTCTATGTCTGGCCAAGGGGCTCAGTGAAAGCTCGGACTCTTCACTAACTGTGTTCAGGGCATTCTGACTTGCATCCTGTGCCTTAAGAACTCAGGAAAAACATAAAAGTATTTTTCTACTTATACTATCATTGTGATATTCTCTATGCGTTTGTTGTAACAATAATGCTGCTTTACATTTCTGAATATTTTAAAATAAAATTTAAGTACACATTATTATATTAGCTTTATATTTAGAAATATTTGAGCTATTCTTATATTTTTGGTTGTGAGACCAGCCTTTAATAGCTGAGCCATTTCTCCAGCCCTGATCTATTCTTAAAGTTAAATTTTCTTTGACAACATTTATATATATACATATGTATATGAATGATTATTTATGCATTTTAATTGTTTTTCCTCCTGACCCTCCCTTATTTCCATCCCACCACTATTAACCTCTCAGGCTTCATGACACAATGAGTTTAGTCAGGTGTACCATGTGACTGTAGATCAGGAAAATTCTAGTGGAGCTGGTGAGCTTACCTTTGTGCTATGGAATAACAATTGCAATGGCTATGATTAGAAGACAGCCTTTTGCAGACTGGCTCTTACATTCCCTTTCTCCCCATTCTGTAATGTTTTATGAGTCCTATAAGGAGTAATATAGATGGCTTGTTTAGCATTGAACACTCAACTGCTACTAGGCAGGTATAAGTACCACCCTTTTCTGCTGTTCATTTGAAAGAGATATCTCCTGAGTAAGCTGAGAATAGCATTTATACTTCAACCATGAATTTATTCTGTCTTTTCTCATTTCATTCATGTGTTTACTTGTATAGTCTAAACACTGTGGATATGCTTATAATTGTTTTTCTAATCTATGTGTCTTCAATTTCATTTAAGTTGTTCTTATGAGGAACTGTTACTATGCAACTGACAATTTTGGCAGGGAGCACAGATTGTCTTTCTTTTTTTTTTCTATTGCTTTTGTTCTTCTGTTTTGCAAATTGTTTATGTATCTGGAAATAAATTGTTGGTTATGCATTTTGGTGTAAGTTGTTTTTTTTCCCCACTAGTCCAGTGATCTGATATCAGGCAATAGGTATTTTGGGGTAGTCCTGAGTGAGTAATGTAGAGGTGCGTTTCTACTACTGACCCTGGACAAATGAAGAGGTTCATTGAGTGCAAAAGGACCCAGTAACAGACAGACAGACAGACAGACAGACAGACACACGTGCGCGCGCGCACACACACACACACACACACACAATTGTGATAATAGGACAATAGGTGGAAAAGAGACTAAGAGAGAGTAATATTTAGTACTCTCTTCATCATTTTGTGTATACAAATACAGGACAAAGGAATCATGAATCTTAAAAGAGGATGTAAAGCTATTGTTTTTCTAGTTACAGCTCTGTCATAGATTCTTTTTTTTCTTTTCTCAAGCTTGAGAAGTGAATAATAATGTAATTGATAGTGAAAGTTTAAAGCAAAACTACAAAAAATGCTGAATGAAATGATGAAGACAGTACTAGATTTAAAATCATAATTAATTAAAAAGATAGAACTATTGAGAACTCACATTGGAATGAGGATGAAATAAAAAAAAACTGAATAATCCAACTAGGAAACTCAAAGGATAGCTTTCCATGGAAAAGAAGAAAAGAGAGAGAAAAACAAAACAAAACAAACAAACAAACAAATAAACAAAACCCACCAGGCTACCTGGACTAAAAATTAAGTAAGGGAACTATATCAAACAAGTAAAGAATATGATAAAATTTAGAAGCATAGGCAAAGGAACACGGGGAACGTGGGACATTGTGGAGAGACCAAATCAGTGAATTATAGGCATAGAAGAGGTAGAAGAAAGCCAGACACACCCAAAATGCACAGTACAATGGTAGCCAAGACCAGAAAAGAAACTCCCAGTGGCAGGCATATCATAGTTTAAAACTGACTATGCAGATAAAAGACAAAGTCTTGAAAACTTCAAGAGAAAAATCACAATTCCCATATGAAGCAAAACTCGTCAGAATAACAGTTGATTTCTCAATGGAAAATTTGAAAACCAAAAGAGCCTGGAGGAATATATTCTACATTCAGAAAGACCGTTTCACTGACAATGTAGTTTGTTATACCATGAAAATCTCATAACAAAATTGTATTTTCAAACTTTCAAAGTTGGACTGACAATTAAATTTGATTAGGCTGAGATATTGAAATTAAGATTAATAAATATTGATGAAAAATGAGAAATGCAGGAGATATCAGGAAAGTTCGTAGATTGGCATGCTGGCACTAGGGCCTATTGTAGTTAGCTTTAATTATGAACAGCACAGTTTATAGTCATCTGTTACAAAAGCCTTGATTGAGGAATTGCCTACACAGATTGATTTGTGAACATGCTTGTTGGGGATTGTCTTGATTACTAAGTGATGCTGGTGAGCCTAACCAGTTTTGGGTGGTACTCTTTTTACATGGAACTTAGCTGTATAAGGAAGTTAACAAAGCATGATTCCATGAAAAAGCCAGAGAATAAGCTAGCAGGCAGCACTCTTCCATGGTCCTTGATCAACTTCCTTGAGTATGAGTGAGCAACCCAGTTTCTGTTTTGAGTTAATGCCCCAATGCCCTTACTCACCAGGTGTTGAAATGTGTCCTGGAAATGTAGAACAAAATAAACCCTTTCCTTCCCGAAGTTCCTTTTGGTCATGGTGTTTGTTAAAGTAATTGAAAGCAAGCTAGACACAAAGCTCTCTCCTACAATGGTCTTCTCTTGCTCATTCTTCACTTTTCTTTCTGAGAAAATGCCAGTCATCATCATTCTTCCTTGCATTGCCATTTCTTCTGTAGATTTCATATTCATGGATTTCTTTCTTTTTCATTTTAATGAAAATACAAGAGAGTATGCTTTAATGAATCAATTAATTCAAGTTTGTTCGGGCAGTTCTAGACTTCCTTTGCTTAGAAGCAATGGCTTTTAATTGTCACCTCTGTCATCAGGACAGTATGGCTATATATGCAAATCTCAAGTTTCCAGCACTATTTCTTTTGTGCCTTTCACAATGCAGTGTGTTTCTCTTTCTTGTTCTACCTGCTCTTCTTCACTGTAAAATCTTTGGCTCTTCTTGTTGTAGTGTTCTAGGATTCTATAGTATTTGAGTAAGATCAATACAGTCAACACTTTTTAACTCTGAGTTCTGTGTCTCAGAATTCCATCCACTAAAGAAAGACAATGATTTAGAAAGAAACTGCTGCATTCCATATTTACAGATATTTTCCTTTCAGCTTTTGTTAATCATTCTGCTATAAGAATTATTAATATAGCATTACAATGTGATAGCTATCATAAATGATCTAGAGAGAATTTCAAGTGTATGAACTAGAGAGATGTATCAACATTTAAGAATATTTATTGCTAATGTAGAGGACAAAATTCAGTTCCCAAAATTAATGTGATATCTAATAGTTGTCCAGAACACCAGTTTCAATCTGCCTGATATTATCTCCTGAAATCCGTTGGTACTAGGCATTAATGTTCCACATAAACATATGTGCAGACAGAATACTCATATACATAAATAAAATAAATTAAAAATATAGCGTGTTCAGACAGATATATATCCTAGTTGAATTTTTGTAAACTTGACACAAACCAGAGTTATATAGGAAGAGGAACCTCTTTTAAGAAAACTTCATCAGATTGCCTATAGACAAGTTTGTAGCACATTTTCTTGATTAATGATTGATGCGGGAGTGTCCTTAACATTGGAAGCAACCCCAAAACCCATTTCTGGACTGGTGATCCTGGATTGTACAAAATCAAACATCAAAGCAAGAGGAGAAAGGCAGAAAGCAGTGTTTTTTTCATGTCCTCTGCTTTAGTTCACACTTCTAGGTTCCTGCTTGAGTTTGATCATAATGATATCTGTAATTGGGACTTTTAAGCAAAATAAACCTTCTTTTCCCCATGCTGCTTTTGACTGCTTTTCTGTTTTATTAGAACAAAGAAACCTGAATATGACAGAAATTGCTACCATGTATGGGGAATATTGGTGTGTCAGATCTGGTCATCTTTTTTTTTTTTTTGGATAGGATTGTGGAAGAACTTTGGTCAGGAAAAGCAACTGAATGCTCAGAATTTCCAGAGCTGCTGTGACAGACTGGACCAAAAGAATGCTGAAAGAGATACAGCCAATGAAGACCTGGCCTGTGACATTTCAGAGAGAAGCAAAGACTTTATTAGAGACATTCACTTGCTATTTTGAATTAAGAATCTGTGGTATCTGGTCAGCTAGAGCTGAAGAATCAACCAGGAGTAAGACTAGACCAACTTCACTAAAGTAAAATCTTTTTTTTTTTTTTTTTCTGGACAATTGATCCTAGTTAGCCAGGGCTGCAAAACCAACTGTGAAGCTACAGCATCATGTAGGTGAAGCCTTCTTATGGTATTCTCCTCAGCATCAGCCTAGCCATGGCTGCATCTCATGATGCTAACCAAACTTTATAATGTGTAAGGTCATCCAAGTGGTACTGGTTTGGAAGGTATAAAGGGTTCATGGAGAACACAGTGTGGTATGGCTGGAGTCCTTGAAGAGACTCAGAGAAGTCATTAATGAAGGTGCATCATACATTGCAATGGATACCTCAGCATGTTGGAGATGCCAATCATGTGATAACTGTGAAAGATGGCAACAAGTGGAGGAGCAGAGCAGTGTTGAGTCTGTGAGGCAAGCTGTGCACTACGGAGGCAGACCTGGAGAAGTAGGGCTCTACAGGAGGGTTATGAGTGGGTTCCAGATGTCAAACATGAAGTTATTAGTTTTTTTAACATTGTTGAATGTCAGTTGGGCTTTTATATTATTGTCACTGGGTCCTAGTTATTCCCTTTTGGAATGAGAAGTTTGAAACTTATTTTTTATTTTTCAGGAGCCCACAGCTTAAAAAATTTTGGATTTTTAGAAAGGCGTTGGAACATTTAAAAGACTATGAGAATTTTTTTATTGGATATTATATTTACATTTCAGATTTTACCCCCTTAACCCATTCCCCCACCACCCAGGAACCTCCTATCCCATCCCCCCTTCTTCTGCTTCTATGAGGATGTGCCCACACCTACACTCCCTACTCCCACCTCTCCACCCTCGAATTCCTCCACACTCGGTGTTCAGCCTTCATGGGACCAAACATCTCCTCTCCCACCTATGCCTGACAAGGCCATCCTCCTCTACATATACAGCTGGAGTCATGGGTCCCTCCCTATGTGCTCCCAGGCTAGTGGTTTAGTCTCTGGGGAGCTCTGGTTGGTTGGTATTGCTCTCCTTATAGGACCACAAACCCTTTCAGCTTCTTCAGTCTTCTCTATAACTCCTCCATTGGGAACCCCTTGATCAGATCAATGGTTAGCTGTGAGGAGCTGCCTCTGAATATGTCAGACTCTGGCAGACCTCTAAGGAGACAGCTATATCAGGCTCTTGTCAGCATGCACTTCCTGACACCCACATCAGTGTCTACCTTTGGTGATTGCACATGGGATGGATACCCAGGTGGTTTGGTCTCCAGATAGCCCCTCCTTCAATTTCTGTCCCACACTTTGTCTTCATATTTGCTCCCTTGAGTATTTTGTTACTCCTTCTAAGTAAGACTGAGGCATTCACACTTGGTCTTCCTTCTTCATAAGCTTCATGTGGTCTGTGAGTTGAATCTTGGCTATTTCAAGCTTTTGGGCTAATATCCACTTATCAGTTAGTAAATACCATGTGTGTTCTATTTGGAATGCATTTTAGTCTGTGACACAAATATTAAAATGATATCATTTTTGGGGATAAACCAGAAAGAAACATTTATAGCCTTATGTTTTTTTTGGGGGGGGGAAATGCATACAATACTTTCATAATATTTCACTTTCCACAATTATTTGCATATAAGTCCCTCTACCTCCCCACTTAATGTAAAGTTTTAACTCTTTCTTAAAACCAACAAAACAAATAGGAAAAACATATACATACACACAAACACAAAATAAAAGTCAAGCAAAATTATTGAGTTTGATTTGTGGGTACCAACTTCTCCTGAGCATGAGGCTAGCCATAAATTATCACTCCATTGAATAAAACTGATTTTTCCTCTCCCAGCAACTGTGGATTATAAATAGCTTCTTGGGTAGGTTTGGGACTTTGCGCCCACTTCCCCTTCTCCATAGTAGTATCTGTCATTCTTGAACGTCTGCAGCTTTTGCATATATCATCACAGTCTCTGTTAGGTCATATGTGCATCAGCCTTGTATCTGAAAGATGCTATTTCCTTGACCTCATTTACATCCTCTGGTGCTTCAAATCTTTTCACCTCCTTTTTCTCAAAGATACTTGAATCTTGGGGGAAAAGGTGTGATAAGATAACCTGTTTAGGGTTGAGTTCTCCAAATCCTCTTATTCTTTGCACAGTCTATTCTAGCTGTGTGTCTCTAAGGTAATTTACATCTACTGAAAAGGGAGTTTCTCTGATGAGGGTTGAGAGACGCACTGAAAATCATTGGGTCCATAACATATCTAGTCTCAAGTCCTTGGTGTTATTAGAAATTTTATATTTTAATAGTGTTTTATTGTTACACTAACTTGACAAAGGATCAGTCATCCTGGTTGGTCTTTGGTTAGCTTGAAATTGCCAGAGTTATGTGGGAAGAGGAAACTCAATTGAGAAAATGCCTCCATCAGAATTCTATAGGGCAATTTTTGTAAGGCATTTTCTTGCTTAATGATTGATGAGAGATGGTCTAGCCCACTGTGGATTGTGCCACTCTTGGGGATATGATCCTGGGTTGTATAAGAAGCCAGGCAAAGCAAGCTGTAAACCAGTAAGTATTAACCTTGCCTTCAGTTCCTGTCTCTAGTTCCTGACATGATAAATTATGGGTGGGAAACATAACCCAAACAAAGCCTTTCTTTCCCAACTTGCTTTTAATGATGATTTTTTATTGCAACAATATAAACCTAACTAGGACAGTGTATATAAGCCAATATGATCCTATTTCATATAAATGGAGTGAATACTCATGGATTTCTGTGTTGTACAAAGTAATGTTCTATCTATCTACCTATCTAACTATGGCATATACCTATATCTATGTCTTTTTCTCTTTCTTTCTTTCTTTCTTTCTTTCTTTCTTTCTTATCTCTACCTCTATGTCTACCTCTACCTCTACCTCAATTTCTATCTCTTTATCTCTATCACTATCTATATATACTTTTTTGCTTTATTGTAGCTTAGACCCATGACTGTAATTCTACCAGACAAGTCTGATATTATTTATCTATATTCTTCATCTTTGTAAATTTGTTAGTATCATGCTTGATAACTTTTTCTTTGTTGAACAATTTTATATCCCTCATTTTCTGAATAATTATCTGCTAATAAGCCCTACTCTTTTTATTTGAATTCCACATTTAGTCAATAGACTCTCTCTTCCTCTATGTTGACAGTATCAGATGGTTGTAAGCATCTCATCTCTAACAGGCTGCTGGCCTCCTCCAGGCTGAGCAGTTGCCCTGTGTGTAGATAAAGAAACGGGAGTTTCTCTTATCCATCTCCTTGTATTCACTTCCTGCTTTTGGTTCCCAGGGCTTCTCTGTCAGTTTATTGGCTCATTTTTGTGGTATTATTTTCTGAGTAAAACATACTAAGAGGAGATTGTTACTTGGGATTACTCGTGTATGAAAAAGTCTTTATTTGTTGAAGTGATGTTTTGGGACAGAAGCCTTGAAGGCTGTTTTCTTTAGAATTTTGTTACTAGGACTCTGCCTTATGGTATAGTCAATGGAATCTATTGTGGTGGGTGCTTAGTGAGTTATTTTAGATTATAATTACATCTTTCTCCTTATTCTTTCTCCTTAAAACCCCTTACATGTACATAAACCTTGTTCTTTTTCAAATTCATAACTTTATTTTTTGTTAAAAATCACACACAGACACTTGCATAAACACATGCACACACACACACAAAACACACACATACAAATATATAAATATACTTGCTCAGTCAATACATGTTTATGTATGTATGTATATATTTTTTGTATATATATATGCTTTTAGGGCTGATTATTTGGTATTGAATAATTAGTGTGTTCTTACCTAGGTAAAACACTGTAAGATTTTTATTTAGCTGAGCTTGGGAATAGTTTATTACCTCTGCTTGCTCTGTAAGGTATCTGAGCAGGGCACCAACCTGGAGAATAGTTACTGCAATTATCTTTGTGTATCTTTTGCTTTGGTTGGCGATAGCTTCCACTCTGCTACCAGAAGACTATGAGATTAACTGCCAGCATTTAAGGAAGCAAACAGAATCATGAAATGAGTGGCGAAACAGTTTACCAGTTTAAATAAATTACCTTTACTTTCCCCTAATGTCTATTAATGAATATTGGACTTACAATTTTTCTAGTCATCCAGTCTCAAAACTTTAAAACTCCTTTAAACTATTATTCTAATTTTTGCCATAAATCGGAATTAATAATCACATCTTATCTTTTGACTATAGTGCAAACACTTGTCTTCGGAAGCTAGGAGTCAAACAGCACAGTGGCTATTAAAAGTTTGCTGAGCAGGTAGCGGCGTGGATCCTGAAGAGGCCACGTCCTGTGTGTAGCCAGGTAGGAACTTCAGTTCAAAGTTCATTTATCAGCCCTTCTTGGGAATTTTTCAATTGGAATATGCTACAGAATACTTTCCGTGCAGAAAACTTCTGTTTGTATCTTTTACAAATTTCATATATTGGATACCAGTTGTTATATTTTTAAAACCTACTCAGTTTCATACATAAACGGTTGTTTAGAAATCCACCACCATTGATACTTGCAAATCCCTTTATCCACTTAGTATTATGGTTTATCCATAACTCTCTCTCCCTAAATGTCTCTGCCTTTGCTTTTGTATCTCCCAGTACCCTAGAATCTCTCCAAATGACTATTTTTCTGAGTTTCAAGATATGCTTGACTTCCATTTGCTAAAGGAATGTTTTCCTTTGAGTTATATTTAGGCCTTAGAACTTTGCTTTCGGAAGTAACAGACATACTAATTATTATTTTGCAGTCAATCTTCATTCAGTTACTCTTCTCTGATTTTTCTGAAAACCTTTCTGATGAATGGATGTGTAGGAAGTCATCTCACATATGTATATAAAATGTATTTTGCTCCATTCATCAGCCCTGCAAAGGAACAGTAATTAGTCTGTAACTGCTAGCAACAGGAAAGTGTTAGGTGTGGCCTTTCATTAATGAAGGCTGTCTGATGTTGTGTTAAGTATGAAGAAAGTTGTATATAGTGAAGGTTTTCTCTCTGAGAAAGAGCCAAGAACTGGTTACCACACTATTTGTATTTTAAAAGGAAACCGCACAATGCAAAGGTGTTTAAGAGTAGAATGCTCCAGAATGAATTGGGGCTGAAAGATCCCTTCCATAATAAATCCTGTAAAAAGTCCCTTTTCGTTTGAATCAATGGCAGCTTAAAATATGCTAGGTAGGAATCCTTCTTATTAATGGCAAGTTGGATACTAAAATATACATATTTTTTGAGTCTCACAGCATTTTGGGAGTTAGTCATTTTAAAAGCTTCTCTCTAAAGATAGCTAAGATGATCTGAATTTGACTGTGGTCAGGGAAAGTTTTCTGAGGTTAGATTGCTGTTTAGAAATAGCTTTTCAGCTTTATTTTCTTTTTAAATTTTCATCACATTTTGTAAATAACTTTGGGATTATGCCTGAGTGCCTTGAAATTATTGCTAATTGACACTGTGGAAACAGAAGGCTCCCACGCTGTTCCTTTAGTTAGATTGTTAAGCACTAAGCGCCTCTCACCTGTGCTTCTAAGACATGTCACTTCTTCAGAGTTTTAGCAAAAGGCACAGATTTTTTAAGTTCTTTATTTTGTGTTATAATTTCTTGGTTGCCTAAAAAAGTAGTTTGAGGTCTGACAGTTTTGCTGTGTATCAAACATGGTCACTTGAAAAGTCACAGAGTGACAGGGGCTGTCTGTTCAAAAGCCAAAACACATCAGAGTGACACACTGTGAAAGAATGGGAGGAACTGTGCAGAACAGTTCTTGGTAGAAACAACTGCACTGTTTGTGCTTCAGGTCTCTGATGTCTATTGCTCAGGATAATTCTCTTCTTAATGCATGTGTTTATGGGTTTTATTGTGCATGCCCACTAGAGAAAGATGGTAACCAGAAAAGCTACTAGTATATTAGAGAGAACAAAAATTTTTGGTTCTTTTTAGGTTCTAAGAAGCTTATCAAAATGAGATTTTTTTTCTTTTATCTTTTTTTTTGTAGTGGTATCTTACATGAGAAATGTCTCTGATAGTTTTGGGCATTTGAATACTTGGTTCTCAGTTGGTGGCACTATATCAGAAGGCTTAAGAGTTGTGTCTTTGCTGGAGGAAGTAAGTCACTGGAGGTTGGCTTTGAGAGTTTCAAAATAAGTGCTATCTCTAGTTTCCTCTCTCTGCTTCATGGTTGTGGTTTAAGGTTTAAGGCCTTAGCTTCCTACTGCCATGTCTTTGCTCTGCTATCTTGGACTCTAACCCTCTGAAAGCATACCCCAGTTAAGCTCTTTTTCTATAAGTTACATTGGTAATGATGTTCTATTACAGTAATAGAAAAATAACAAATTCACATATATTTCTGGAAGTATACATGCATGCACACACAAGTTTATATATGAGTCAGTTTTATCATCTCTGTGACATCCTGATAAGCTTTTACACATTGTTCTCCTCCTTTTTTTAAAGATACTTATCAATAGGATATGTTAGTTTATCAAATATACCTAATACAACTTCTTACAGTGTTGATTTACTATGCCTAATATCTGAGCCTTCTCAGGTATATATCTAGTTAAATATTTTCATATAAGTAGGCCACATTTTCCAATTTGTTTGCATACTACACATTTTGTAGAAAATGTGATTATTATAATGTGTTAATACTGACAATCAGACACATTCCCACGCTAGCGTTTGCTGGTTTTCATATTTGTTGGCTACAGTTGGTGATTTTTATTTTCCAATATTTTTCAGCTTGCATTTCTTGTTGTGCATAGCCACAAGTTCTCTTTTCATCCCTTCCAGAAATCAGGAAGTGAAACGACAGAGATTTTTCTCAAACAACAAGTTTCAGTAGAACTCTTTCTCTCTAAACACTCTTTTGGTGTTATCCATTTCCATTGTTTTTAGAGTTTTATAAGAGTCGATTGTGTTAGGTTCTTCCAGATCAATGGTTGCTTCATCAGAGGGACAGTTTATTTCTAGTATTGCTAGTCCCCTTGTCAATAGTGACTATAATGAACCTTAAGAAAAATTACTCATATGCTTAGCTGTTTTCTTTTTAAAATAGCTTGCATTAATTTGTACAGAGAAGCTAAAGCAGGAGAATCTTGAATTTGAGGACACCTGAGCTACATAAGGAGACTCTGTAAAGAAAAAAAGTAAAGAAAGAAAACACTTTTTCCTGTATATTTTGTGCTGTAATACAATCCATGAAAATAAACAGATGAATAGATATAATTATCAAGAGGTTAATGATATGATAATTCTTTTTCTAAAATGTCAAATATAATTTATCATATATACATTATAGAGTATTTTTTTGCATAGATACTTGATGTTTTTTTTAAAAGAATAACAAATTACTTAAATGTATTTTAAAATGTAAGGGACAAATTATTTTTTGAAGATTTAATAAAATATTCTCAAACATATTTTACAGTCTATAACATGATCTGTTTTGCATGAGTGCATAATGAAAGTTAGACACAATCAAGCTGATTGACACATAATTGACATCACATATTTTTGATCTTTTGTTTGTTTAGAATACTTAAGAGCATTTCTCTTAACAAATTTCTGTTTACAACATAGTATGCATTAGCTCTCTGCAACATTCCCCACATATCTGAAGTTTAGAAATATGCATGCTTCTTCCTATTTCTAGCTTCTGACTCTAGTAAACACATTCTGTATTATCATTTTATGAACTTTCAGATTCCACATTTAATTAAGATCCTGAAGAATTTTCTTTTATGTGCCTGGATAATTCCAAGAGTCTACAGTCTTGTAGATTGATCTATGATGTAGAAGGGAAGACTTTCTTCTTTAGGACTGAATAATTATCTGTAGTTATTCATCCCATCTGATTTTATCCATTCATCTATCAGGGGAAACTTCCATTGTTTTTTATATCTTGGTCACTGATGGTACAGTGAAACTCGAAGTAAAGATGTCTCTTGGCCAAAATTACATAAGACATAAAACATGACTTGAAATATGAATAGTAAAAAGTTAAGTCTTTTGGTTTATTCCTTATCATAAAAATTCTTTAGATGATGTTTACCTTGAATGATTGAATCGATTATTTTATATAGCAATTGTGTTATATTTAAATATAAAATATGATAATGGTGAATAAAGTAGCATAAAATATTCTGTTGGGGCTTTTTAGTAGCAGGTCTTTAACTTGGCTACTCTTAACAGCTAAAGGAACTTTGACAGTTAAGTAATCCCTTCACCTCTTAAGTACAACAGGGCTTTATTATTAAGTACACTGCCTGGAAATGGTGTGCTTTTTCATGCACACTATAAACAGTTTTGTTAGATTCGTAATCCTGCTTGTCAGATTTGTTCACTGTTTGATATTAATCAGTAGGTTTATAAAAGGTGCAGCACTGGACAGAAATGAACAGAAAATACATTATGAATAATGTGTCCATAAATCACAGAGAGTCATACAGCTCTGACTCTGAGGTGTACAGAATATTTTGACATTTCGTGGGTGGCTTGATAGCTTGTTAGTAATCCTGAAGTTTAATAGTGGAAGCTACTGTCTGTCCCATGACTAGAATTGGCAATCCAAGTGCAAGCTTATTAAGAATTCATGAGACTCTGTTTTTAATTAAAAAAAAATGGTTTTAGGATTTCAGAAAGGCTAGCCAGAAGGTGCAGGTATTTTCTAGCTACCCCTCTCCTAGGCATGTGTAGCTGCCTCAGTTATGAACATCCAACCCGTGAGTGGTGTATTCATTATAGCTTATAAACTACACACACATATTATTGCTACCAAGGCCCATAATTTACATTAGGATTTTTCTTATTGTTGCAAATTCTATGGGTTGTTAAATTTCATAATTATGTATATCTATCATTAGTGTGTAGACAATATTTTTATTGGCCTCCAAATTCTCTCTGTTGTCCCCAATCATTCCCTCTGTCCTATTCTATTTAGAAGCCAATGGTCTTTTTATGTTTTTTTCAGTTTGATTTCCAGATTGTCACAAAATTGGAGTCATCTACTCGCTAGCATTTCCAGATTGCCTCTCTCTCTCTCTCTCTCTCTCAGTATTTTGCATTTATTTTTTTCTTTGTCTTCTCAGGACTTGAAATCCCACCTAATACTGAATTCCTTTTCCAGTTTATCCATTCATTCACTTAAGTACAGTTTGGTTTCTTCAAAATGTTGACAGACATAAATAAAGCTTCTAGGAGCATTCATGTACATTTTAAAAAATGTTTGTATGGACACATTTTTAATTTCTTGTTGTGGATTCCATGGAGTGCAATGGTTGAATAGGAAGAGTATGGTGAGTTTTGGAGGGAACTGACAAAGTCTCTTCTGAAGCTGCTGTACCTTTTCCTGTACAGTGCAGGTTGGGGTTCCTGTAATCTCACATGCCCCGGCATTGTTGTTATCAGAGTTTTAGGCTACTGCTACCTTAGTGCCTATGCAAAGGTATTTGATTGCAGGTTGTGTTCAGTCATTTAAAAATATGTGTTAGTCTATAATATCAGTAATAAAAATTCTGTAAGTACAACTGGAATTATAGAATATAAAATCATGAGCCACTATATCACATATATTTTAATCTTCTATCATCTTCCTGGATTTTAGCAAATATTCAATTGTTACCTTACTACTGTATAATCAGATGTTTACTCTATAAATACACCAATTATTCTCTAACTTGAAGTATTGAAAATGACTAAGAAGTAGTTTAAAAATATTTTAGCAACTTTGAGGTTTGAATCCAGATGGCTGTTATGAGGACCCATTAAATTAATGACTATTCAGCATAATATGTGGAATAGTGGCTCATGATAGTAAGGTGTCATTCCTGGATGAAAAGAAAATTTTCTCTACTAGGTTTGCAACTAGATCTTCATCTCCTAAATATATGGATTATAGAAATGAATATATACCTTCAAACTGCTTAATTGCAATATAATAAGACATCATCCTTCTCCACACTCAAGGAGCCAGCAAGTTTTGAGACAGTTTCCATGTGTGCTAACCTCTGCAAATTGGATAAGAATATGTTTTAATTCTGAGTTGTACTCTTGTTTTTTTATCTTCCCACTGTGTCCTCCCTTATTTCCTAATTCTCAGTGCCTTATTTGCTGGGTATTTTCCTCAGCGATGCCACAGTGCGATGGTGTCACGGGCCTCATCTCAGCTACTCCTGGGAAACAGTGTTGAACCTGGAAAGATAAGAAAACAAACATGATAAGAACTAATAATTCTGTTCTTTCTAAAGTGTGGTAGAAAATGTGATTATATGTTTATCTGTAGCAAGGCTGAATGTCTCTTAACACACTTTGTTTATTTTGAGACCAAGGGTCTCACATAGCTCAGGTTAGTCTTTTATTCACAACTCCTTCTTCAGCCTCCAAAGTGCTGTAATTATGTGTACACACTCCCTTTTCAATCCACTTAACATCTATTATAATCCAGGAATTACAACCTCACCGAAAGGAAGATACTGTAACCTTTCAAGACATAACACATTACCAACCTTTTCAAATACTGAAGAATTCTTGTTCACTTTTCTTTAGATTTGATTATTCATAAAAGTAAAGATCAACAGCAGATAGGCTAGAATCTGTTAAGATATGGAGTTTCACAAAGATGCAAACTTAGAACCAATATTTAAGAAGCTTGCACAAAGATATTGAGAGTCACTGCTTTATCCTCCTGAATGCTGGCATTAATTCATGAGGCACCAATTCCGGATAATTTTTTATTAATTAATTTATTTAATCTACATCATGACCAGTGATTCCCCTACTTTACATCATGATTACAGTTTTCCCTCCCTCCTCTTCTTCCAGTCATTCTCTGCCCCTATACCTCCCATACCCCCCCCCATTCACTCCTTCTCCCTTTTATTGTTTGAAAAGTGGAGGCCTACTATGGATATCAACTAGCCTTGGTGTATCAAGTTGTAGTAGGACTAGGCACATTTTCTCCTATTGAGACTGGACAAGGCAGCACAGTTAGGAGAAGGGGGCCTAAAGGTGGGGAATAGAGTCAGACACAGCCCCTGCTCCCACTGTGGAGTCCCATATAAAGAGCAAAGCCACACAACTGTTAGATATGTGCAGAGGGCTGAGGCGAATCCCATGCATGCACTCTGGTTGACAGTTCAGTCTCTATGGGCCCTTATGGGTCCAAGTTAGTTGATTCTGTAGGTTTTTTGTGGTGTCCTGGAACCCTCTGGTTCCTAAAAGTCTTCCCCATCTTCTGCAGGCTTCTCCAAACTCTGCCTAATGTTCCATTGTTGATCTCTGCATCTGTTTCAACAAGTTGCTCGGTGAAGCTTCTCTGATGACAACTATGTTAAACTCTGTCCTCCAGTATAGCACACTATCATTAATAGTGTCAGGGGTGGGCTCCATTTCATGGCATGAATGCCATCCTGCGGATCTTGTAGGCACTCCTGGATTTGTTAAAAATAATTATGATGCATCTGAATGTGAGAAGTCTTCATGGTAAACATCAATAAAGGGAGAAGCTACACTATGGATTTGAGAGAAGAGGAGAAAAAAAATTAAAAAATTCTTATATTAAAAACACTTATTACAGAGTGTGAATAATGATAGGGAAGATTATAGAGGAAGTAATAGCCAGTGCCATCTTAGTGAACAAATGTTTATAGCTTTAATATTTATTCCTCAGTATAGTAGAGAAGGAAGATTAAAGGGCATCTTTTATATGGTGCATGTATGACACAAAACTCCTGTAACATTTGATAACCTTGTCTTTAGCTTGGATGACTTGTCTAGGATCAAGAATGCTGTCAATATTATACCATTACTTGATATTTTTACTCAAAGGTTTAAAAAAAAAAATACATCGAAGTGTTATCTGAGTGGGGCCAGGGAGCAGACTCACTTTTAGGCACTAATACAAACACAGAGAAACCATAATTCTGGTGCAGTGTAGGAACCTAATTAAGACTAATGAGGCAACATAAAATTTAATGTATGATGAATTTTATATGTCCAATCTTTAGAGCTGTACAAGCTGTTTGTTAGAGTTGATCCTTGGTGACTTTCTCCCTACAGGCATTCCTCAGCAGGCTGGGTGTAAGCCTAGATGCTTATAGAAAAGCCAACACAAGGGCATCCACGAAGACTCAAGGTTCAGTGTGGACCCTGCACAGTTGGCGCCAGCAGGCCATAAAGCCAGACTTGTTCATGTCGTGGAAAAGTTCTCCCAGCTAACAAAGCATGTGTTTAGGGACATCAAGGCTTATAGCCAATGACCAAAGAATTAGTCCCACACAGATATATACTGAATTCCTCCGGAGACTTAGGGTCTTCTTGATGCACAGGAAGTGATGACGAGCTAAGTAAGAGTCATGCTAGAATTTGAAAACAACCTAGATAAAGGCATAGAGACCCAAGCTAAAAGCAATTAGATTACCAATCTGGAAGTCAGTGATTTCATACATGATAAACTTCTATGGATATATTCACCACACAAAATTATAGCTACTATTTGCTGAATTTCCCATGTGATGGGCAATGGGCTAAAGGTGCAAGGTGGATTTTGTTTGGTCCTTATAACAGTTTGATGACCTTCCCATCCCTATTTTCTTCAGAAGAAGTAGGAGCCAAGGAAGGCAAGTAAGAACAGCACTTTCAGTCTGTGTCCAACTAGAATTAGAACATAGACCCCAAATGGAATCTAGTCTAGAGAGATGTGTTTATGGTTTTATAAGAACTCAAGAGACTTTTTTGATACATATAGGCCAGGATCCTGCTTATATACAATGTCACAAAATGACAATAATGAATCTGTTGTAATTTTTTAAAAGTAGAAACCTCAAGTTTTCTTGTCTTTTTTTTTCTTTTTGAGTTTTCTTGTCTTAAGTCACTTTGTCCTGAGACATTCTTGTAAATGGAGTTCAAAATTGTAGCCGATTAGGTATGAAGTCTTCCTGCTTTATAGACTGAGGGTTTAATATAATTATCTGCTTAGTGACACACAAGCTTTGTTTAAAAAAAAAAAACTTTCTGAAAGCTCAAATTTAGAGACTTCTGGAGCTTGTTGGTCTCAAGGGATGATGATTCAGATTCACTGTGAGATGGTTCAGGCTAAGGACAAAGCCCAGATATCCATAGAAGGCAGAGGCCAAAGCAGCTAACTAACACACTGACCACAGTTCAGCACTGTGGGAATTACAGAATCAGTGCTCAAAAGAATGAAATACATTCTCCTTTGTTTTTCAATCGTTCCTTGTCTATCTTAACTCTTCATATTCTTCTGGTCATGACTTGACAAAGCAAATAATGACAAAGATTAAGAAGTTACAAGTTTCAGTTTTGAAGTAGACGAGCTGGAGATTAATACAGGCAGTTTTGAAGTGATTCCCACATTCTTAGTTCTGTATCTATTCGTGCCTTCGGAGAGTTTCTTTCTATCCATAAAGTTCACAACATTTGGTCTCAGTTCTTTGGTGACTGTGAAGCTGAAACTTTTCCTCCAAATAAGGCAAACTGAGACATGTGCTTAGTTTCTAGATGAGCACACCCTCTGTTCAGTGGCACATATGGATGAAGTTCTAGGTTACGTTTATAGGAAGCACATTCACATATATGAAATAAATCCAACACTTAATGACCTACTTTCATAAATTATGGATTGGTTCAAATCGGTACCATTTAGTGTTTAATAAAACAAAAGCATTTGTTTTATGATCATGGATTTATAGGACTGCATGCTTCAGTGACAACATGGAAAATTCTAAATCAACTAGTTGGTTCATTTTTTTTTGTATCATGATCCAAAATTTAAAGATGACCCGCTTTGCTTTAAAAGCATGTAAGCTCCAAGGCATCTCGGGGTACTAGAGACTGTGTTACCTGCTCTTCTTTTCAAATTACTGACATAATTGTCTCAGTCCCACGGTTCCACAGAGAACTCCTCGATGACATTTATCTGCCTCCATTTTTAGACATGATTTCATTAAAATCAATTCTCTTATTGTTGTGCTCGCTGTCTAATGTGGTTTGTAGAGTTCATCAGATGTATGTGTTAATAGCATCAGCTAGGTTCAGGTTTCACCACAGCTGAACTTCTCTATTGTTAATCACTTAGCTAACATATGTTAATATCATAGTACCTAGTGACACTCTCTGCAGTGAGCTCCTTTATATTCCTGTATCTGTCCCTCCGAAAGATCAGAAAAACACCGATTATCATTGCGAACTTGGAAGTGGTGAGTACACGGGTTGGCTGCTTCTCACTTGGAGAACAGCATTCAACTTGGTTTAGAACCTTTCAACTTGCTCAGCCTTTTTCAGTGATTGGTTTTTTTTTTTTTTCAGTCCTTCCTTTTCTCTCTTCATTTGCTACTTTCACATGCAAATGCCAGAGGCCTGCAAGTCCAAAAGAAGAGAGAAGTTTACATCTTTCTACTCCACAGTCACAGTCAACATTTCCCATCTTGAAGTGGCATAGCTAGGAGTAATCTTTGTTTGCTTTCTGCAGTGATATCAGTCCCTGGGGACACACAGCAAGTCCAAGACTGGGTGGGAAAATGCTGTAGATCTGCTCAGGATGTATATTGCACTTAGAGTTTCTGGCATACTGAGATAATTTTGATCTTTGTATCTTATATCTGGTGTCCTTTGATATTTGAGAGTTGAATAAACTCTCTCTCTCTCTCCCTCCCTCTCTCTCTCTCTCTCTCTCTCTCTCTCTCTCTCTCTCTCTCTCTCTCTCATTCTTTCCTCTTTTAGTTTGATGTCATTGTAAACATAAAGATGAGAGCCTAATATTGAGGGGCTGCTGGCTTCAGGGTGTGTGGTGGGCTCGGCCGAATGTGATGGTAGAGAGTCATTCTGCTTCAAGGAGGATACTGCCCAATTTTTTAAACTTAATAGGATTAGTCATGGGAACTATTTTTAGCAGAAGTTCAACTTTATCCATGTATTTTAATGTGGGAAAATTGTGTCCTTTTCCCTCTGCTAATGTCTGATGTATTCCAGCCCTCCTGTGAGTGTGTTTGAGTATCTTAGGGGATCTGGAGTGGAGGAGAACTTCCTCTCAGATTCTCTCTGTTTTCTTTCGGGAAAATGACATTCCAAAGCTGTTTCACTTTCTGACAGGAAGTGGAGCCTTGCCAAAAATGATTAAAGTCCAAGAAAGCATAACAGCCCCAAAGCTGCCGCAGTTCTTTAGGAGCCCGAGTTTGACATTGTGTCAAACAAACATGAAATATTGTTTAATAAATTTGAATAATACAGAGATAGGGAAAATCATTCTTGGCTTATAGCAGTAGTGCTTTGTATTGAGTATGTAAAAGACTACCTACCCCTAATAAATTGAAATTAATATGTGAATACTCTCGTGTAAAGTTTTCCCAGCCTGTGACTTCCTCTGTTCTACTAGTTATGTGTATGAGGGGAAAAAAAACTTTTCTGAACTATGTGTAAGTTTAAATGTTTATACATAGTGTTCAGGGAAATAACTCTGATAGTGTGATCTACCCCTCTCATAGTAGATAGTTTTCAAGAAAATATAAAAGGTACACAGTGAATTCATTGATAAATTCATTTATGATGGAAAAGTTTTATTAAAAGGGGTTAGATAATAAATCAAACTTAAGTTGATATTTGGAAAAATAGACCACTAAAACTTTATGTAATTTCACTAATAATTTTCCACCCGAGATAATTATACAACTCCTCTATCAAATAAAGCTAAACAAGAAACCCCCCTAAAACTTCTCTTATTAAAAAATTAACACCTCTTTAAAAACTTGATGGAAAACTTTAAAATACCAGCCTTTGAACACACCTGAAAATCATCATATTAAAAATTCCCATTTTCTGACTTTGGGCTAGGACAAGGATGTAGGCTCAGATATTTTGGTCATGCCCATAAGCCCTTAGAAACAGTGATCATGGGAGTGTTCACAGAACTTTGTTTATTGCCTTGCTTGTTCTTTGATTATTTGTGTTTATTGTCTTGCTTGTTCCTTGACTATTTGCATCTATTGTATTGCTAGTTCCTCAACCTAGAACTGACCTTAATACATGCATGTAATTAAAATGATATAAAGCAAAAAGGATGAGAAGGGATGGGATAGGGGTGTTCTAGGGAGGGGAAGTGGGGAAAGGAGATGACATCTGAAATGTAAATAAATAAAATATCCAATTTTTAAAAATTCTCATTTTCATTATCTTTGCTTTTACTCTTCCAAGTGTATATTTGAAATACACGTTTTAATGAAAAGGATTCAGTGATTTTTGTACTCACAGACACTCAACAAATCCCACAATTCATGACCACTGTTTAGACATGTTAAATTGATTAGAGAAGTCATTCAGTGTCGTTGGGTACCGTTTGTCACTTCATAAACAGCTACAATGTGCTGCCTCCAAATGCAGAAGGACCGCCAAATAAATCACATCAAACGGTGGGAGTAGATGCTATCCTTTCATCTATAATTGGTACAGCCCTCTCCTGTCACATTTGCTCATTCTTATGATTCTAGTGTGGATTGACAGACAGGGAAAGGGCAGCCTCTGTCAAAGACATTCAGAGAATGTGTGTTAGGGTGATGTACCTGCTAATAGATATCCATCATAATATTACATTAATGTCACCATGCATCAAACATACAACTTACCCATCTAGGTATCTGATGTTAGACCCATAAGGATCTGTTCCCACAGGAAATAAGCTCTTAGCTTTGGCAGAAAATTGATAGATGCCAAAGCAAAATCATGATTTACAGATACACAGGAAAGTAAGTGTACATTGCATGTACCCTTCTAGTGTGTGTAACTATAAAGATAGAAAGTTTAATTTCAGACACTATGTATATATGTACATATATACATATGTATATATGTATACTATATATACTATTTTTTTTTGCTAATTTCAACACACAATTCATTTTTAAGGAATTCTTTTCTTTTTTTTACTAAACTAAAAGTAGCCACTGTTAAGATTAATGTTTGGTATTATGCCCTAGATTAAGGCTTTAATGAAAATTTGCTTTCTTGGAGGTCAAAACTCTTTCACCCTGCAATATCTATGTGTTTTGGTGCATGCGTTCATGTATATATGCATACACAGAGGCTTCTGTCTATATTATGCAATGGAGTCACACCAACATTAAAAATTAACATAAATTAATGAAGACAATATACTTTCATAATGTCAAGTCTTTAAACACTGTGCACTCTGGGGAAATAGAAATGGCCTATTGTTGTTGCTGAACTGCCTCTACTACACTGTAATCTACTTTGTGAAGATAATGTTTGTATCCACTCAACTAACTGGAAACATCTTGGAGAAGCTTTGTTACACTTCCCAATCTGACTTTTGCATGTGCTATCTCATTGTATTTCCATAGAAGTATAGTTATTTTTATTCCCATTTTATAGAATAGGAAATACAAGCAGCAAGGAGATAATACACACAATATTGCCCCTCCTTAAGGTTAAAAAAAAATCCTATGGTAGTGAGGTTTTGTTTGGTTTTAAATTACTTTGCACTGTATATCCTTACACAGCTGAGAAGAAAACACGATAGTGGTGCTAGGAAAGGCAGCCATAGGTCTGCAAATGCATTGCTGTCCCCCACATGTCACATTTCTAAATGCTGGATGCAGAAGTGGCACATCTGGGAAGCCTCCACCTACAGCGCTCTTGGCTTCACTGCATGTCTAAACTGAAGATTCCTGAAGAATGGAAGCAAGTATGTGAAAGGCTTCTTGCGGTGGTGGTGGTGGGGGTGGGGGGGGGGAAACAGATGAAGCCAGGCTTGTCCAATATAGAAAGAAGTTGTTCAAATGGTTCCTGGTCTTAGACTTAACTAGTTGAAGTCTACCTCTCCCTTCCTTCCTTCCTTCCTTCCTTCCTTCCTTCCTTCCTTCCTTCCTTCCTTCCTTCTTCCTTCCTCCCTTCCTTCCTTCCTCCCTTTCTTCCTTCCTTCCTCCTTTTCTTCCTCCTCCCTCCCTCCTTCTTTCGTGTCTCTCTTTCTCCCTTTCTCTTTCTTTCTTTCTTTCTTTCTTTCTTTCTTTCTTTCTTTCTTTCTTTCCCTTCTATAAAAAAAATAATAAACTCTTGGAAGAAATGTGGGAACCTGCTCAAAAGTGGTGAATGGAAGTTATAAACAATGGTGAGAACTCTCCAAAGGCCATGCCTTATTCTCCTGGGAAATCTTATATCCTATAAATGGCTGGATTCAATGTGAACCTTGAAAGATGGGTTGCAATAAAAATGAGTTGCTGCAACCTTTTCTGAGAGACTCATTAATAGGAAGCAATGCTTGCTTTTTCTATTGGCTGATTCGTTTAGGTTTCATCAAACACATTTGTTTTGTGCAGTCTAATTTCAAAAAGAATAATGAATCTGTTGCTCTTTATCTAGTGGATAGTCAAAAAGAAAAATACCAAATTATTTTGAAAATCAGTTTAGGTAAATAAACAGTACAAAGTGATTCTGGGTGTTTTACCTAACTTACAAAAAAAAAAAAAAAAAAGTCCTCCTCTGATTGATAAACAACACAGAATTGACCAGCAGCTTTCGTGGGACTGGGCTCATTGTCAGCAAATGTTGGGGAAAGGTCAATGGTTAATTAAATAATCCATCACCTCAGGATAGAGAGTAGTTCTCAACTTTGACAACTGGTGACAGAAATATTCAAAGGTCAAAAACTGAGTTACAATATATCCAGTTTGTTGTCCTCTGTTATGAAGATATGACTTGATCCAAGAAACAGAGGATGAAAAAGTCACATTGTTCTAGAACCATGGTTCTCCATAAAGTTTTAGATTGTTTATTGATTTTAGTAGTTGAAATTATTTTGGAGCCGTAGACTTAATTTTTATACTCTGCAAAAAAATTCATATTTGGACAATAAACACTTTGTTTTCATGCTTGAAAGCCATGTGGTGAGGACACAGTGAGACTAGAGTGGAATCTTTCCTGAGAGTTACTGTCTCTGCAGCTTGGTGATCTCAAGCAGCTCTTTGCACTCACACCACCTTCTGTGCTCTCTCCTCACTGGGTACCATCTCCAGCTAGGAGGACCCTTCTACAAATTAGAAGTTCAGACTCCAACTGAATGTATGGATTTCACTTAATTTCTCTTGGTTAGGATTGGTTTCTTCATTATTGTTTTCAGACATTATTATTTAACTTGAGCCGTTTTATCTAGAAAAAGAAATTCCTTCACTCTCCTTTATCCTTTACTCTTTCTTCCTGCCCCAGAAGCCCATTAATTCATCCTGAGTTTCAAATCTCAACTGTTCAGATTTCTTTTTCTCCTCGTGTGTGTGTGTGTGTGTGTGTGTGTGTCTGTGTGTGACTGTGTGTGTGTATGTGTGTGCATTTGTTTGTGTTTATCTGTGTGTATGTGTTTGTATGTGTGCATGTGTTTGTGTGTGTGCATGTTTGTGTGTGTGTGTGTGTGTGTTGTAGGTTGACCAAACAAACAAACAACCCTAAACGACTATCTATTTAAGTCATTCCACCAGCCTTTTCTCTTCACCTCTTGGAGTCAAATACCAAACACAGACAAGGAGAAGAGGTGCACCAGATTAACCGCATTCCAGGAAGCCATAAATCACGAGTGATTAAAATAATTGACAACAATATAAAGAAAACATTATCCTGTGCTTGTGAGAAGGAAACTGGTCACCAGTTGAGATCACCACAGGTTTAGAAGAGAGAATGGTTGATCTGAATAGAGAAAACAAAGCCTTGCTCTTGTCCCCTGAGAAGGCAGGGCAAGGCAGGGCTCAGCCAGTGATATTATATGGCTGTGTTACTCTGTTGAAATGTTCATTTATATGGCTTTGAAAGGAGGAGAATTTGACCTGTGTGAGTGTGCACTGCTGTACGCCTTCACTGTCTGTGTGATCGTGGCTATTCCAAGCATGGTCAAGTGTTATATGATTATTTTATCTCTTACTGTAAAGTGCTTTGAGAGACTTTGTATGAGAGGCAATATAAAAATAAATTGAATTGAACTATGGCTTCACCTTCCCACGTTTTAGTGCAGAAACCTTTAGAGCAAAAGTGCAGTGCTATGATAAAGGACTAGATTAAGACTATGTCAGGGAAATGGCCGGCTCTAAAGATCCCTGGCCTGGAGAGAGAGTCAGAGAAAGAGAGAGTCAGAGAAAGAGAGAGTCAGAGAAAGAGAGAAACAGAGGAGAGGGGAGAGGGGAGAGGGGAGAGGGGAGAGGGGAGAGGGGAGAGGGGAGAGGGGAGAGGGGAGAGGGGAGAGGGGAGAGGGGAGAGGGGAGAGGGGAGAGGGGAGAGGGGAGAGGGGAGAGGGGAGAGGGGAGAGAAGGAGAGATAGGGGGAAGGAAGGGAGGGGGAGGGAGGGAGGGAGAAAGACACAGGAAGGGAGAGGGAAAGGGAGAAACTTTTCCTGTGACATGTGGTTTTATTTTTTAAGTTCCTCTATAATACTAGAAAATGGTAGTTGTATTTTTATAGTTTCTTACTTTAAGTCATAAGAAATTAAGAATTTACTTCCATTTAATGTATTTCTACAAAACCAACACTTGTTAATTATACAAATATCTCATTTACAGAACTCACTACTGTGCATTAAAAGTTGCCAGGTCAGCCTAAAAAGGGCAAAGGTCAGAATCACATCATCTTTCTCTCAGAAACCATAATTGTAATAATTTTTCCTTGAAAATAAAATAGTCTGGGCTTGGAATAATGGGTTTTTTCTTGTAGAAATAGAATTTTGGATTTGCCGTCAGTGTTTCAGTACATTATTTTAATAAATGACTCTTGATTCACCAGAAGTGCTGGATTTCGACATTACCAGCCAACCTTTTCATGTGTTTGAACAGAAAAAAATAGGTGCCAAAACAGAGCTGCTCTGAGGAACGTCCTGGGAATGGTTATAAACTGTATTACAGTTCCATTTATTAGAGCTAAAGCATAGTGCTAATTTGTCATGCAGAAGTCTAGGGAAGTGACTAATATCTAAATGCCAGCATTTCAGATTCAGAGTTAACAATGTGATCTCAATATGAAAATAGCAACATAGACTGCAATTTGACATAAAGAATCAGAGATTTCTTGTTATCTAGAAATAGTTATTGGATATGCTTGCCACCATGCAAGGATGTTTCTCTCAAAAGCATTGAAGACTGCAGAATGGATTTATGTCTATACCCAGGCCTCTGACAATGGGAGTCATTCTTTTTATTATTCAATTATATGAATTAGTGGCTAGCTGGGGGGAGCTGCTCTCTCCTTCCTTTGCTCTTATCCCTTGTAATATGGAAGCTTCCTTGCTCTCTCTCTCCGTTTCTTTCTCCATCAAAGCTCACAGAGATTTTCTATGTGGGCATATTAGCCCTCAGAAAGGTCAGTCTGGATTTTGCAATTGGGGACTTCTTTGTTAGATTATCAAAATTCAGAGAACAAGTCTTCATGTGCTGAGAATCTTGCTTATAAGACTACAGAGGGGTCTCTCTTCTCTAGATTTGTTGTTTGTTATGCCTTTTCATCTAAAGCTCTCAACAGTATTTTTGCATAGTGAGTCAGATTCTCCCAGGTGTCCTGGGGATACTTGGGGATATTATTGTCTCTAGGCAGTACATGATTCCTCTGGGGCTTGGAAAAAATAATGATCCTTCAAAGATGCTTATTATCTTAGGATGGTATGGAGATACAGAGTTACTCATTTTTGTCTTCATTCTGCTTTGTGGGACAAAATGCTGTGCTTCAGAGAATGAGAACCACCCCCTAACCCAGAATTAAGGTAACAAATGTGTGCATGTGCACATAAAACATAGACATACATATATGCAAAGCATTTCTTCTTTCAAATGGTTCCATTCTTAGACAATATAGTTTAAAGATAGAAATAACATCAAAGCCTGGCAATACAGCAAAAGAGAGAGATGTATTTTCTAATTTATTAAATTATAGGGTCTGACACCTAATTCTTACTTTCTCTCTTCAAATGATATTTATTTTCTCTTTAAACTATGACTCTGTATGTAAATGTAGTCATCAACAGACAAAGTTACTACCTAGCACTCATCATTGATAATGTGATATCATCTTTCCTCTCTGCTGCATGCTTCCTATGTACCAGGACAAGACCAGCAGCTTTTGCTCAGTTATGGTAGTATCGAACCTATATATTAAGATTGATCTCTAAGACTAAACAAGAGATTCTTTTATCCTCTCTAAGTATTAAGAACCTAATTATTTGCAAGTGTTCCCATTTCAAGTGGTAGAAATAAGCTTCATTTGTTTTTTTTTTTTTTTTTTTGGCCTGTAACTAGGACATATGTAATACCCTATGTACATGGGGCCATGACAATTAAGGCTTGAGAAGGCCCACCAGATGCCCTGATGTTCCTTCTTCATTGTGTTCCACGAGGTCTTTGTCTTTGTGATTTTATTTCTCTGCTGATGCATATATATGAAACATTTTTTCTTTCCTCATGACTCCTTTTTTCTTCTTTATTGGGTATTTTATTTACATTTCAGATGTTATCCCCTTTTTCCACTTCACCTCCGACACCCAGAAACCCCCTATTCCATTCCCCTCCTCCTGCTTCTAAGAGGGTGTGACCCACCCACCCATCCACTCCCACCTCATCGCCTTTGAATTCCCCCACACTGGAATCCAGGCTTCATGGGACCAAGGATCTCCTCTCCCACCTATGCCTGACAAGGCCATCCTCCCCTACATATACATCTGGAGCCATGGGTCCCTCCCTATGTCCTCCCAGGCTGGTGGTTTAGACCCTGAGAGCTCTGGTTGGTTGGTATTGTTGCTCTCTTCATGGGGCCACAAACCCTTTCTGCTCCTTCAGTCTTCTCTCTAACTCCTCCATTGGGAACCCCTTGATCAGTTCAATGGTTATCTGTGATCATCCGCCTCTGTATATGTCAGGCTCTGGCAGACCTCTAAGGACACAGCTTGAGGAAACTCTAAGCATTTTATTTAAATGAACACATACATATTTGGGTGGCATTGCACTATGGCAATTTAATATTTGTTAAAATGGTATACACTAGATTTTCAGATGTTTCAGAATATGTTCTTAGACAACATACATACTTAGATAAATGCCCTTGAAATTTGTTCAATTCACTGATTCTTCTTTCTAGAATGTACTCATCCCAATCGCTGTTTCCACTTGCTACCTTTGGACCAGGACATGAAGTTCGAACGATGTTGATTCTGCTTTTTGTTTCTGTGTAATTTTCTTACAGCATAATCCAAAGGCACACTGGTGTGTGCCTAGGAAGGACACTGTATTTGTCTAGTCTCCTGGTGTCTCAAGTTCTACACTACCTGCTCTGTTTGTCAGGCTTGCAGCTGATCGGTGTATTTCCCCAGTGCTGGCATGAGCAGCGAGTTCAGACTGCAGAGTGTGAGGCTCTTTACCACAGGTGGTTTTCATGATTCTAAATACATTAATTATTACAAGCGGGAAGGGAGCCACAGTTCACATGGGTCACTTCAGTATTTCCACATGCTAGTTAATTGTGCAAAATAAAACATACACATACTGTCATGTAAGATGGAAGACTTCTGAAGGTATGGTTAGCCCTTTAACAGGACCCAAGGCTAGTCAAGACAAACCTATGCTCATTAACAAGACGCGACACACTCCTAAATATGAGATGCAGAGATTCGTGTGGTTCTCTGTTACATAAGCTTCATATTTGACTTCTTACACTGACACTATGGGAGTAGGAAAAAAAACTGTTTGAAAATAAAACAAAAATTGGTTCTTTTTGTCTAATTTTGTTTATTTATCTAGACTCCTCTTTCCTCCCTCAGGGGGAGCTTGGTCTCTTAAACGTGTGTAGGGAGCTTAACTTTTGTATTGGCAGCTTAGTGTTCAGCACAGAAACCACATGCCACAAAGCACAGGGGAGAGGAGGAGAATCCTCATGATCCATCTTTAGATTGGGATCTCATGGCTTTGCAGAAGTCTGCTTTGCAGCTAGTCATTTTAGGCTTAAACACTGGCCAAAGTAAGTTTCTCCAAATTGTGCTCGACTTTTGCTTTTGCCAATCAAACCCACAAGTTTAAAAATACTTGAAGGAAAAGCAGCACCAGATCCTTCTGTAAAGCCGTTAGCGTTATAGTCTAAAGCAAGGAGGAGATTTAAAAAATATGTGTAGATAGAGGTAAAAGTTTTCTTCTTGGACTAGGGATTTTCAAGTTATCACCTATATCAGTGAAAGTCAACTTAGTGTGAATTGGACCGCTGTCTTACAGTCATCCAAGCATAATGAGTCCTACCATGACAGATTGAGGAGGGATGCATGCCGCTTAAAGGCGAGTCTGTGTTTCGTCACCTGAGGATGCTTATGCTGGGAGGAACATTGCTTTCTCCTGTAGCATTCATGTTCTGACTGCTTCTTCACTATAAAAGCTGACATTGTTGTGGCAGCTGCACTATGCAAGTGATGGCTAGAGTACAGCTGTTATCAATGAGGGAGATTTATGACTTCCCTATGACGATAGAAATATGTGCAGTTCCTTTTAGTTTTACTACCACTGTGCTATATTTTAATGACACAAAGTAAGATAACAGCATATTATAATAAGGAAGTTTTTTTTTGTTTGTTTCTTCTTCTTCTTCTTCTTCTTCTTCTTCTTCTTCTTCTTTTTTTTTTTTTTTTTAGTTCTGGAAACAGAAATAAGATACTGCATATATGAAAGTCTATCTTAAGGGGATATCAATTCCCTTTATTTATTTATATTTTCAGTGAGACATCCCACAAAGGTAAAGATTCCATGTCTGGTAAGTTCCCTAGGCTGAGATTTGGCATTTTACATAAAGGCACTAGATGGACTAGAAGGGATGGCCAATGAAGGGATGGTGATGGAGAGAGAGAAGAGAGAGAAAAGAGTAAATTGAAAACCATTTAAATAAGTTGTAACCATGAAGGACCTTTGGTTCACTGGAAACTTAACATTCGGTTGCAGGGCTCTCGAAACCACATGGCATGCTTTTCAATAGATTAACAATGGTGATGATGATGATGATGATGATGATGATGATGATGAAGATAATAAAACAGAAGGCAGAAAAAGTTTGATGATTTTTTCCATCTCATTATCTGTATTGTCTTGGACTAATAACCTGGTGACAGACTGGCAGAATTTAGGGTCTTGGAAGTTTGCATCAGATCTAATAAGCATTCAGCTCTATTAGGTATCCAGAGAGAGTTGAAAATCACACAAAGGCAAGCTTTTCCTGAAAAGTCCCATTAGGTAGTTGTTTCCCAAGGGTTGAAAGTACTGCCTGAAGTCTATGGAGTGTTTAAAAACTTTATGATCAATGTCAGTCAGTACAGGGATGTTCACTGTGCATTCAGTAGTATTCATCACATTCTTTAGGATAGAGAAAAAGTTTACTCTTTTGTTGTTTTCCAAAGGCCTGAATTCTTGCATGGATTTGTATCATCCTTTCATTTGTTGTTCAGGGACTGGGAAGTTCAAAGCTATATTTTAATTATTTTTATTTCTACACTAATAAACCTGTGATGTTAACAAATGTGAGTGACTTATGTAGTTTAAAGGATCATGTTTTGATCTTTCAATTTTTAGAGAAGCTTTTCATAGCTCTTGAAGTTTCACCACATACATATTAGACAATAAATTGACAGTGTAAAAGTCAGAAAGGAAACCGACCAAGCCACATACCTGACTTAGAGAAAAGATAGCTCTTTGTTGCCCTGCCCCCTTTGCTATGTAATCTGAGAGTAACTTTGTTGGTATTTGAAGTATGTTTAATATCTTTAGTGTTAAGTTTGTACTATAGTATCATGTGTGATTTTTGTTGTTGTTGTTGTTGTTGCTCTTCTTCTCCTTCTCCTTCCCCTTCCCCTCCTCCTCCTCCTCCTCCTCCTCCTCCTCCTCCTCCTCCTCCTCCTCCTCCTTCTTCTTCCACCACATGGAAGCCATCTTTACATTAAATATTTCTCAAACTATAACCTAGGAAAAGTTAATATCTGTATATTTAAAAAAAAAAAAAAACAAAGTCCGAATGTCTGCCTTTCTGAAATAAATAGATAATCTGGGGCATATGCAATACTAATCTTGTTATAATTGCCCACAAATGACTAACATATAGAAACCAGCTTTAGTGAATATACAAATAACTGAATTTGCTGATGGTTCTCTCATTATTTTATTACAAAGCTGAATCAGAGCTTGTGTTCACCACTTGGTTCTCTACTATAAAAACATAACACATCAAGGTACAGAGATGATTGAATTAGGATCCTCCAGCCAACACCAGATTAAATTAAATAGTTTTTGTCATGGTAGGGGGAAGTATATACCCATGTTTATGGCCTGAATTTTTTTTAATTCAGTAGGCTATTTTTGTTGAAGAATACTTAACAATAATTTGATGGCCATCAGGATGGCTTACAGTGGGTAGAAACCTGCCACCAAACTCGATGAGCCAAGTTTAATTCTGGGACTCTTCTGGTGTAAGGAAAGAATTAATGCCTCCAAGTTGTGTCCTCTAACCTCAGCATGTTTGTCAGGGTATGTGCAAGTATGAGTGTGCATGCAGAGAGACAAATGCAAAATAAGTAAATAAATGTAAATAGTATTTTAGGAAGAATATGTGTAAAACTTCAAGATGAAGTTTTCAACAATACCACTGTCTTGTACTATATTATGATTCTATATCCTCATCGCACTTTCTTACCAGCACTATCTGCAACCAACGTCAAACATTTTTCTACTAAGTGATATTTTACTAGAGTCCATTCTAAAGAATTGGACATAATGGTTCTATTTCTTGGGTGTTTTCTAAAGAAATATTCTACATATGTAACATGTAGTGGGAGCCACAGAGTCTTATCTGGCATCAGTGGGCTTGATGCCCCAGAGAAGAGGGATGCTAGAGAGGTGAGGCAGGAGAGGGTGAGTGGGGGAGTACCCTCTTAGAGGCAAAGGGAGGGGGAGGAGGTGGGAGGTTCATGGAGGGGAGACTGGGAAGGGGAACAACATTTGTAATGTAAATTTAGAAATTAATAAAAATCTTCTTCACATACATGTAGTTATGGATGCTAATTTAAGGGGGTTGTTAATATGCAGAAAAACCTATAAAATGCAAAAGTTTCCACAATTTCACCCCATATTTCAAGAGTAAAAATTTTGATAACTGCCATTACTTATCAAATAAAAATTTTCTTCAGAAACTCTCAATTCAGAAGAAATACCACTACTGGAATAAGTTTGGAAGTCCATTTAATGTGGGGTTTTTTTGGGTCAGGTATTTAACTGTAGTTTATTATAAAATTGTTCTAACCAACAGATGAAAATAGTAACACTTTTGCTCCCATATATCTAACATGAAGCATTATGCAATAGTAATGTTTGTTTCAATTTTAAGAATTTTACATTTATTTATTTATCATGTATGTACATTCAGGCATTCATGTGCCATTCTTGTGTGTGTGTGCGTGTGTGTGTGCGCGTGTGTGATTTGTGAACAACTTTCAGGAGTGTGTGATGTCCTGAGGATAAAACTCAGGTTATTAGCCTTGGCAGTGAGTGCCTTTACACACTGCATCATGTTGCCAGCCCCTCAAATTTGGATAATTTCAAGTTGCTAATTTTCTTGTCCATGTGTACTTTCATTGAAAGGTACGGTCTCAAAAGGAAGTACCTTATTGATTTATGGTTTTCTTTAATCTATGCCTTTTCTACATACTAGCTTTGATCCTTTTTATTGAAATTAGATTAGATTGATATTAACGAGCAATTTGTTGAAACTGGTGTGTATCCAGTGTTTGAAGGACTTGGCTGGTGCTCTCTATATAAATTGGGCAGAAAAATATTGTATGATTCAAATTTATCAAGTTCATTTTCAGTTTAAGTAATGACTGTCTCATGAAGAGTCACCATGCTTGGTGTCTGCTTTCACTTTGATATTTGGGTTGAGGAAGTGAAGTGTTACATAAAAATACTTCGGAAACACAGTTTAGTTGGTCTAGAAATTTGAACTCATGACAAAACATAATCTATATCAAGTTAATAAAAAGTAGAACATATTGAGTAAATATGTATCATGTAGTTTGTCCAGGTCCCCCACTTAAAAGATGTGTCACCTCTTCGGAAATTATCAGAAGATTCATTGATGTTAGAGGAATGCTCTTCAACAGATAGAACCAAGCCATGGGCGATGTTACTCACTTATGTAACCTTTAGTTTGATGATTATATTTAATAAAGCAGAAGAAATTATATGGAATTAATTCCAATTGTATATACTATTTTGTTTCAAATTACAATAACACATTCATATAATTTATACTATTTTCCACAAGCAATAGTTAAATTTAGTGCATATTTTCAATTTAATCTCTTCTTAATTATCCATATACAAAGTTCTCAATGCCTATAGTGACTACCATCTTGGATATTTAACATCAGAGTCATTGAGATCATTGAACACACATGTGATCGACTAATGATCATTGCATCCCCCGAGGCCAAGAATTCTACAAAGCACAGTGTTACAACTATATCTGTCAGTTGTGAGGTGAAGAAGTGGATACTTGGAGTGTTCCAAGGGATCATACTGCTTAAGAAACTGAGCAAAATGTCACTCAGAATTACATATTTGCACAAGGTAGCACAAAATGTAAGGACTTGCTGGTTAAGCTCAGGAGACCAGTTTCCTAGCTTTGTAGTGGTATTATTTTATTCAGCAAACATCGTTGATGCTATCTCTGAACATCATTATGATTCCTTGTTGTTCATTACATATCTTAGGTTCATGTAGCCGCTTTGGAGCTTGCCTGAGCTTGTCCCATTACATATCAATATCTTCATTCAAAGAGAGACCTGATATGCTTGTGTAAAACTGAATGTCAATACACATTAAAAGGTACTGAAGGGCCATACTAATTATTGTAGCTAGCTCAATTCCACAGCCCATATCTATATGCATAGAGTACAAGCAAATACAAACAAAGAAATAACAAACAATCCATTAAGGGAAAGAAAAAATAAAAATCTTATTTGGATTTATAGTTTTGTTTTTATTTTAAAAATAGGTCTTGCTGGCCTTGAAATAATCCTACCGCCAGAGACTCCTAAGTAGATGGTATCAGAGGCAACCACAATGACCTTGGGCTTTGTTACTGGATTTAGTGAAGATTTATGTAAGGTTTGGCATTAGAATGTCACTTTATTTATTAGTATTCAATAGGTGTTATTCATTGTGATTATTGTTACTGTCATTATAGTTATTTGAAGGTACTTTCAAATGATAGGTTTTGTGAGGGTTTCAATGAGAATAGTCCCCATAAGCTCATATATTGTAATACTTGATTTTCAGTTGGTAGAACTGTTTAGAAAGGATTAGGAAGTGTTGCCTTCTTAGAGGAGGTATGTTACTGGCAGCAGAATTTGACATTTCAAAGGACTCATGGCATGCCAAGTGTCTTTTTGTATCTCTACCTTATTCTTGTGATCAAGAAGTAAGCTCTCAGCTAGTACTCCAGTGCCAAGTGTGTCTGACAGCTTCCATGCTCCCAATCTGATAGTCATGGATTCTATCCCTCTCAAAATATAAGCCCCCAGTAAACTCTTCTATAAGTTGCCATGGTGATCATGGTGATGGTTTCTCATTGAAGCAATGGGATAATAAAACAGGTGCCCTTGCAATTATATCCTACTTGAAGAATTGGCCTGTCAAGTCATTAGAGGTTGTGAGGTTCCTCAGTCAGTCTGATGACCAGTAGAGGTTGGGCACTACACCAAGGGAAGAAAGAGTTGTGTTAAGAGAGCAGATCATCCCACAGGTGAGATATTAATCACAACAGCAGTGTTTCTTCTCTGGGCCCTACAGTCCCACCGCCAGGGCTTTCTTAACATCTGGATGACAAGCCCATACCCAGACTGCTTAGAGAAATATCAAGGCAGAGCCATGGCCTCCATATTTTCAGATATTCCCACATGGTAGCCATGTGTAAATGATGTAGCACACTACTGCTCTGAAGTTTTAAATCCCGCATACCAACTTTTTTTTTTCTTTTAGAAAAATGCATTTAAGGTTGAGATGAAGCAAACTGCCATAAAAAGCACATTAAGAAGAACGTTGTGAACAGGGTGCTTAACTGACCCAGTGTTATCTTTCATTGCCCTTTCTTATATGGATGAATAAAGACAGATAGTAGTTAATTGCTCTTCAGCTAGATCAAGGTCAGCCTTTTGTGCTGAAGTCTTAGAACTGGGTTAAGCGGGAAGACATTGCCTGTATCACTGTTCTTAACCTTGACTAGGGTCATTTAATGCAGTTTCCTAAGTGTAGTTGCTCATGACAATCACCTGAAGAGCAATTTAAAACCTAAATTTCCAAGCTTCTTTCAAAAGATTTTGAATTGGTGTCTGAAAAGCGCATCCAAGAAATCTAAGTTATTTGAAAATGTCACAGATAATCCTAATGATGTTAATATCATTTATTCCATGTAGCTAGGCAGTAAAATGGATGTTAATGTTAGTGATCAGAAAGTGTTGACATAATAAGATAAAATTAGTAGCTAATTGTTTCCCTTCTGACATCTAATTTATTAAATAGACATGGCACAGTCATGTCTTACCTGAGAAAATAATAAGTTTTCTATCTCCTCTTTTGAATTTTGACATCATGATTATCAGTAGCATTAAATATTATGAATATTGTGTTACTGTGACAGCCTCTCTTTTTGTTTAAAAATTTTAAGTACCTTAATAGATAATTGATCCTCCTGGCAATCCTTTATATAGTAAATATAACTTACATAGTTGTAGTAGTTAAATAATGTCATTAAAATTATACAGCACATAAAAATAATGATACCTGGATTAGAAGCCAAGTCTCTGTAATTCCAAACACATTTATTTCCTCATCATTCTATGTCCAGTAAGAACAACTGCTAACAAGAATTAATGGGAGACAAAAATAGCCAAACCCAAATTTTGTTGTTTTTACATGTATTCATTTAAACAAATGTGTTAATAGGCTTTCATTACTATAACAAAATACCTGAAGCAGGTGACTTACTTAAAAAGAGGTTGACAGCTCCCAGTTCTAGAGACTCATGGAACTACATCTTGTGGTAATAGTCTTTTGAGCAGGATTTAGGGGCAATGCAAAGCATGATAGGTTAAGAGACATGACAGGAAGCTCATAAGTGTATTTATTTTGTGTTTAAATGATCTGAAATTATACCTTCAGGAGCATTGCATCCTGATGACATCATCTAATCCTGAGTACCTCCGAAAGGCTCACTTTTAATCATAGGTGGGCTAAATTTGTAACAAATTAATACCTCCTAATACATGACTCCTTGGGGGACACACTAAAGTGATAATGACTCTCAAACTATGAGAGACAGAGAGAGAGAGAGAGAGAGAGAGAGAGAGAGAGAGAGAGAGAGAGAAGAGAGGGAGAGAGAAAAGAGAGGGGAGAGAGGAGAGAGAGGGAGGAGGGAGCGAGAGGAGAGAGAGGAGAGAGAGGGAGGAGAGAGACAGACAGAGAGAGCGAGAGAGAGAGAGAGAGAGAGAGAGAGAGAGAGAGAGAATTTTATGATAATGAATGAGCTGTGGGTGATTAACACCTGGTTTAGTCATTGGACCTAAGAGGCTTTTTAAGCCTGTGATCATATCCTTTCCATTTTCAATGATGTACAATATCCTGACTATCTGACTCATTGAATAAGGTATTTCAAATGATCATTGAGTAAGTCCTTAAGAAGCTGACATTTAAAATTTCAGACAAGTTTGGAGTTAACCTTAGGGAGTTTCCAAAGAGCCTCTATGTTTCCATATACTTAACACAATTTAAAACAACAACAACAACAACAACAACAACAACAACAACAACAGTAACATCAAGATGTGAAATCACTCTCTGATGGATAACCAAGGTCTTTGCTATGTGAAAATCTTATTTTCTGTACTGTTGGTTTTTCTGGATATTGTAAGTCTGTTAAGGGCAGATTTGGTTTGTGGCCTTAAGGTACAAAATTCTGTGGGACACCAAATAACCTTCTCCAAGCCTGTAAGAATGTAAGAAATCCTTATATTTTACTATTATTGCCCAACAAATTGTTTACTTTATCTTGATCATCACCATCTGTATCAGCTCAGAGTCTGACATCTGGACATTTCAGAGACTGGAAATAGGGCAATAAACTGTGATTTTTTTTTTTTTCTAACCAAAGTCGTCACTCAGTATAAAAGCAGTTGCTTAAGCCTGGCTTCTGAATCACTTAGCTCAGTGGCTGTCAATCTTCATACTGAGATAATGCTGAGACCCTTTCATATTGTTCCTCATGTTGTGGTGATCCCAACCAACAAATTATTTTTGTTGCTACATCAGCTGGCTGGACCACCTAGTGCTCTCATGTACTAGACACCAACCAAGGAGTGTATAAAAAGGGATTCATGGCTCCAGTACACAGGTAGCAGAGAATGGCCATGTCTGACATTAATGGGAGGGGAGGCCCTTGGTCCTGAGGAGGTTTGATGCCCCAGTATACAGCGATGCTGCAGGGGTGGGGCAGGAGAGGTTGGGTGGGTGGGGGATCGCCCTCATAGAGACAAAGGAGAGCAAGGTTGTGGGATGGGGGGGTGGGGGAGGGATAACTGTGAATTGGGATATCATTTGAGTTATAAACAAATGGAATGATTAATTTAAAAAAATTGTAGAGTAAATATGTAATGTGTAGGATGTCTGATATGTGGTCCCTGTGAGAGTGTTGCTCAACCCCCAATCAATAGTTTAATGAAGAGATCATTTAATAGTTTATTAAAGTGATCACAACCCATAGGTTGAGAACAAATGAATTTTGGAGCTCATGGTCTTAATCCTTGTTCCCTTAAAGGAATATTGCAGTAACTTTACCTGTGTGGAAATTAAGGACTAGCTTGAAAATACTTTCAATGTAAAAGAGAAAGAATGTATATTATACTCTGATTTTTTGGCTGTGAGATTAGAAAAAAAAAATCCCCCTGAAGGGAGAGAACATCTAGCTTTCCATTTTTGTACAGCTTTCTTGGTCAATGGGGTAAAAGAGGAAAACAAGAACCAATAGTGCACAAGATACATTTGGAGAGATTTAAAAATGTATGCTTTACCAAGTAGTGTAGATCAGAGCATGCTGTCATGCCAATGGGACAATAATGCCTTGATCACAGGATCATATATTGTACCATAGTGGAAAGATAACAATTTTATTAAGAAAAGTAGTTTGAAATGGGTTCTATTTTACGTAGAATCATTACTTGCTTCAACCCACTCCCAACATTATTGCGAGAATAACCATAATAAATCATGGTAATTTACATCAAAGTTTATTTTAGGAAAGTAGAGTCAAATGTACTTCACACCATTCAAACTCTAATCCTTTTCATTAAACTATAAAATTGTATATAAGAGATTCTCTCTAAACACATAAAATCACATCCTTACCAGTAGTACAACTATTCCACATTGTTCCAGTGAATTGCAAGAAGTGTAAATCAGCAGCTTTGATTTATAATTTTTAATTATATATCATTGTAGTCACAGTTGTTGCAGTTTCATGGAATTATACTGTATCTCTTTCTATTTTTGTTGAAACATCTGACAGCCTTATTCAATCTTTATCCTGTTGATTAAAAGGTAGTGCCCAAATGAATCTATGAAAGTCATGTCAGGTGCCTATTAAAACACACCCGAGAGTAGCTGGTGTCTATTAGTACTTCAGATTATTTTAGAAACAAAGCATCTTGAAGGACTTGTTAATGGATTTTGTCTCTTATGAAAGAGGACAATATGAGAGATAGTTTAAAATATGATTGAGAAGACTAAAATATTTTTCTATGTTTCATGCTAACTAAATGATGAAATAGTCCATTTCCAGTGCTAATGTTTGCAAATACTTAGCAGCTACCTGAAGGGCTTTAAATTTTACTGCTATTCTTGACAGTCTATGAAGTTTATCTGTGAACATTTTGTTCTGTTCTAGGAATTCCATGCAACACACACTGAACTGAACTAAAATCTGTACAATCTCTCTACTTATCAGAGATTTTAAACACCCAAAAGTGTTAGTAACACTAAAAAGATACTGTTGTCATTGTTGAATTTAGATTTTCTGTATTAAAATGAAGATCTGAAATTATTTACAAGTGTAACAAACAATTGCTCAAGTAGCTTGAATAAATTTGAATGCCAATGTTAATCTAGTGATGGTGGTAAGTTTGACTAGTGATGTTCTCAATGACTCTTTGAATCTGTGTGCACAGATTCCAAAGAGATGTGGAAAAAATTATTTTCTTTGCAATGTTATTTTCATTATTGTCTGGTTTGCTACATTTACATTTTCACTTAGAAATTGCATATTTCCATTTGTTTTGTTTCAAATTGTTACAAAACTCCAAATCAGGTCATCTTGTCAAAACACAGTAATTGGGAAAATAAAAATTTAATTTTCTTCTTAAAATCCAACCAGAACAGTGGCTTTAATTTCTTAATTGAAAAATTCTTGAGTTTTCTCTGACCAAACGATCCCCAGGAAATGATCTATTGTGGTGAGAGACGTGTTGTTCCTCAATAGTTAGCCAGTCTTATCAGAACTACTTGGACCTTATGACCATCAAGAGAGTTCACTCGCAACTGAGAGTCACCACTAGATGTGAGGTCTGATACTGCCTCCTGAATTACACAACTGGAAGAATCTAAGTCTTAGTAATCAGGAAAAACGAAATTGATGTCTCACCATTATAATTCACAGACCCCAAGCAAAGCTCTCAAATTAAAATAGAAGAGTTACTTTACACATTTAAAATGGTCAGAATCATGTAGGATGTATTTTGGACCTGAAAAGACTGTAACATTTAGTGTTAAGAAAAACTTGTCTTGGAGAACACTTACCAAAGCTGTAAGTGTCTAATGCTGAGGTTTTTTGTTGAATACTGCAATTCCTATCCTAGATCTTTGTATATTTATTTCTTGATTCCAATCATTATCAACCTTTATTAACAATTTTAAAACCATTCATAATAATTCACTCTTTCGCCTAGTCAAATTCTGTTTCTCTATTTGAAAGATACTCTCTTCAGTGTATTTTTAAAGACATAGTAACTAAATTTAATTTTAAATTTAATTTTAAGCTTTAAATTTAATTTTAAGCTTTTATTTTTACTAGGCTTTTAATTTATTGTTTTTATTTTAAAATTGTGTGTGTGTGCGCACGCACGTGCTTGCACGTGTTTGTGTGTGTGCATGTGTACAGCAGTGCCTTTGCATTCCCGTAAAAGGCAAAGGATTCCTTTGGAGCCTCTGCCACAGGAGGTTGGGATCTTTGAAAGAGCAGTATATACTCTTAACTGCTGAGCCATCTCTCCAACACCCAAACTTAAAAAAATTCAATTGTAGTACATGTGTGAAAATTAAATTTAATGTAGTGTAACTATCACAGGACAAGGCAATTCCCATCACTAATCATGGCAGCAAATAAAACAAAAGTGATATTGTTCAGTATTAACAAGAAACAACTGTCCATGTAGGTAAACTCGGCATGTCTTTGGCAACAATTTGACGATATCTAGCAATTTTGGAGACTGGCAAATTGACACCTTGAATTTTATTTCACATAATAGAACAATAATTTGAGCTTACTGTGTGTTATCCCACCTCATATACTTTGAATATATATATGGCTTAGTTTATTGTTTTGCTTTTGGTTTCATTTTAAAGTGTCAGTGATAGAACCCAGAGCCTTGCCCGTATCAGATGAATACTCTGTTGCTCAGGTACAATCCTACCTCTGAATTTTATGACTTAAAAACAACTGATTGTACATACATTTTGTCTTGCAAGTTAGGAAGTCTTATTCTTAGCTATGGTAATTTGACAAGTACAAGCATATCATTAATACTAGATTAACTTGCTTAGCATGTCTTAAATAATTTAAATACTTAGACTTAAAATGAGTTTGACAATGGAGTATTTTAGTTATGGCACTCACAAATTTCATTTCTTTTCTAAAACCACTACCATATATGAGACCATATAAGTAGGCTTAATCTATTAGAAAGTATAATTCAGAAAAATTAGATTGGTGCATAAAGCATTGTTTACCTGCTCCTCTATATCTGCAGCTATGACTCTTCATCATATGAAAATAATCACACCAAGCAGATATGACTGAGTTAAAACACACGGAAAGTCTCATGTTTCCAGTACTTTGAGTGAAAGTAGAAAGATCCAGTCTAACAACTCATCAGAAGTACATCACGTGGAGTGTTTATCTTGCATTGAAATGACAGTAGAACCATTGAAAGTGACTTCAGGAAAGTAAGGTGGGCATAAAAACTCACACTGTGATGTATTAGTATGTACTTTCCTCCAGAAGTTAGTAAAACCTTCTGCAAATGAAAGAGAACAGTGACTTGCCAACTATAATCTCTTCCCCTCGTGACTGAGAACTGTGCCAACACAGTTATTTCAGATTTAGTTTGAATCAGGAATTCCAACCAGGCTCTTTTCTAAGAGTCTAGTAGTTCATAATCCTATAAAAGAACCTTGCTCAGTTTCTCTTTTTGACTTCACGTGTGGCGTGTTCGAGTTCATTTTGTAGAAAACGTGTCACCTCTACCATCATCTCATTGCTTCAGAGCTCTGGGTTCAGTGAAGTGAGTATATTTCTTCTCTGAAAGTGATTACAAGTCCCCTAAGCCAAGAGTCACTCTGATCAGATGAACTTCAGTCCTGAGTCCATCTTTGAACCAATACTGTAGATGCTGGATGAGTGGTGCTTGGTTTGGTTTAGTGGAGACCCACATGAAGAGCATCATTCAGAGCAAACACAACACAATCTGTTCAGACATTGCTGAATATTAACTCAAGGTATTTTCGGAACATTTGTTATAGAAAGTTAAAAAGAACTCTTCAGAAAATGATCCTATGGTTGAATTTACTAGCATGTTAAAATTTTAATTGCTATATCAATTCTGCTTCTTGCCAAATTCAGTGGCTGTTGTGGAAGAGCAGGAGGGGTTAGGAAGAGAGTTGATGAGGCCAAGCTGTAAGATACCTTGGTCCTTAGAGAGGACCTTAGAGAGGAATTGGTTGCTTTTGTTTTGTTTTTGACAAAATAACAATGTTTCATTTCAATCAGACAAGTCTACTTTGACTTTTAAAAGGACACTCATCTCATACATTAAGCTGAAGTAAATGCAGAAGTGTACTTTTCTTAGAGTGTTCATTGCATGTTTATTTTCCATATTCTTTGTTAAAAAATATTTCCTGCTATTAGAGAGAACCTTAGACATACTTAATTCTCAGTAAGCCCTGCATAATAGCACTGCTTAGGAAGCATCAGCTCCTCTAGGTGCCTACTTGCCCACTGTGCTTTTTCCCAGTAATGGGGGATGCAGCTGCTTCTGACAGGTGAGTCCCTGCATGTCAATTTTCCTGTATATGTTTTGCAGTATCCATATGGTTTATTATTCTTTCTTATTTTCTCTCAGAAGTAGGGATTTTTTTTTCTTTTGAAAGACCAAACCCTCTGTTCAGTTTGTTTCCTGTTTATATCATTTATAGTCTGTAAATTGAGTCCAGCTTTTGTTCTGCCTTTCTAATCTAAGTAGAGTATGAATGACCACATTTCTCAAAGAAGGAAAATATTTGTGTACGATATTAATTCATATTAAGGCATGATAGTTAATAAAATAAAATGTTAATAATAACTGTTTCACAACTAAAAGCATAGGATGACTGACAGCTTCCTTTGAAGTTATTGCTGATAAGTTATTAAAAGGAACCTATTTCCTTTGAGCAGGACTGGCTTTAAATTGCACTGTTGATGCTATGTAGAGAAGAAAATTGGGAAATTCTGCAAAGTAAAGTATTTGTATATTCATGTCAGTAAGTACAGGTAAAGGGAGTAAAGATACACTATAGGAATGACTATACTGTACTGTACTATACTGTACTGTTACTATACTGTACTGTTGTATACTATACTATACTATAATTATACTAGTGGGCAACTATTCTCGGGACCACTAGTCATGGATACAGAAAGGATATATAACAAAGAATGGGCAGATCTGCTGCTATTGTTACTTCTATACAGTTTATAGTTCATTGTCAAGTCCAAGGTGACACAGAATTCTGCAACCTATCTAGAAAGAGCAGAGAAATAGTTAATGGACCAAAACAACTCTCATCTTAATGACTAAACAAAGTAATTGTCTAAAATCTCCTGAATTGATTTTTAACCTAAGAAACTACACATAAGTAAAGAACAGAAGAAAATTTTAATGTAAGTATTAGTTCTGTCTACCTCAAAACGCCATATGCACAACATACACATTCCCACAAACACACAAATGCACACACACACATAGACACATATACATGCACTGCAGACACATGCCCATATATAGAAATATACAGACTCAGTCACTAATATGCACATGCACATGCATATATAGAGAGATACACACATGCACACACAAAGACATGCACACACCAGCACATACATACATACAGAGAGACATATACACCAAGTTAAGCACACATATACACATGCATACCCACACAAACACACAATATCTATACCAAAGCTTCTTGTATAAAATTCCACCTCCATATCTCTGCAGTCATTTTTTCACTACCATCCTACACAAATATTATTGTAAACATAATGCCAAACAAAACTTACACTTTTAGAGTTTTGTCTGAAGAGTTAAAGCTGAGGGCAATGGACAAGTGGCTCCAGGATTTAAATACAAGAATAAAAGCAGGATTCTCCTTAGCCTGCAGACACACTATATGATAGAAGATTGAAGGCATTCAGTGAGTGGGGAGCTGGAGACATAGACAAAGTTTGACTTTACTTTCTCCTAAGTCTAGTGAAAATGATGAGACAATACATCTGGATAGTGGACTACATTCCAAAATGGAAGCCGGTATCTTTCTTGCTGAATTGGGCCTTCTGAGTTCACTAGGGTAGAGAAGAGCTACATAGATATCTTATGGAAGTTGTGCACACATGAAGGTGTTTCCTTCTTTTGAAATGGGAACTAACTAGAACATTGGTAGCAGAGGATAAGGGGAGACTGCAGCAGGAAGCCAGCCTGTGCGCTCATGACAGGAACGTGTGAATGTTCTTTGCATCACATGGAAGCTTCAGAGGCCTTCTGTGTCATGGGAACTACACCCCTAAGAATCTGTTGGGCAGACAGCCAAAGGAGGGAGATGAGAGAAAAGAGAGGTCAGCCATATAGTGCATCATCCATCCACTAAAACCTCAAAGACACGGAGGTTCAGAAAAGCCCATAAAATGATCATATTTGGATGTCTGCCACACAGCCCTTCACCAATGTTGACACCCAAGGGAAATCCAGAAATAGCAGAGAGAAAGGCAAAGAAAGAGTGAAAACGGGGAGCGAGCACAAGCAAATCACACCATGACTTTTTCTCATCATGGCATCCAAGAGATAAACCAAGATTCAGAGAAGGTGTGGCAGGCGCTCTAGTGTGGATATGAAATTAACGCTTAGGTCTAGATTAGATGTTAAGGAAAGGAATCGGATGCTTGTAGGATTTCTCTTCAAGGAAAAGGAAAGAGAAAATTATAGAGGTTGGTTGGATGGAGTGATTAATGAAAAACTTAAACATTTTCCCATTGAGATTTTTCCTGGCCACACTGTTCTTTTATTTCAGTATTTCTCCTACAGTATATGAAAAGCATAATTCTAGACAGAGTAACTGAACTTCCCTGGCCTCAATATCATGAGGGCTGAGTTGGCCTACAAGAGAAACCCAGACTCAAAAGTAACTTTACACTGGTTGGGCCTAAATTTTAAAGCTTAGAAACTGATAAAGTTGTAGTGTTAATCCAAGATGAGAGATAAGAACATGGCAACAGGAAGAAAAAAAATGGAAAAATCAACTCTGGCAGAAATATCAAAGAGAAGTTAGGAGCTAACCATAGAGATATTTCTGCACAGTACATTCATTTTACCCTGAGCTCCACAGCTATAACTGTTAAGGATTTCAATATTTTCAACATTGAAATTCTATTCATTTTTCTGAGACAGCTATATACCCAGATCCTCCACAAACTATACTTAACATGTTCATTCTGTAGTCCAGGTTGGACAGCATCTCTCTGGCACCCGAGTCTAGTTACAAGTTGATACTTAATTTACATATTATTATGTCCTTTACATAATTGATGTAAAAAGGTATGACTTTTTTTTTTTTAATGCACAAGAAGTACTTAGAAGCATTGGTTGGGCGGATATTGCTGTAAAAACAAATTCACAATTTAGAATAAGTTTAAACACTATGTTTAAGTTGCACAGGAAGTGGAAGGTGAAGTCTACCTCAATAAGTATATTCATTAAGCAATCTCATTTACATACTGATGTACTAAGCACTATACCAAATACATGAAATAAATAATTCTCAAATTTCTGAGAACAACCTTCAGCCTTGCCATTTTGTGAGTTCCAGAAATGAATCGACTAGCAGCACATGAAGAACTTTGTGAATGAAAGAAAGAACATATGAGAAAAGCAGCGTGATCTCAAGGTCCAACAACTCAGAAGAGACAAGAAGTTAGGCAGTAAGGTTTTAGTGACAGACATTCTTGTCTTCATGATTTAGTCTGTTCATGTTGGTAAGTCCTGACATTGTTAGACAAGTCACATAGTAACTACTGACCTTGACTCTTCTTTACAGGCTATTTTTTTCTCCTCTTCTTTCTCCTGGCCTTCTCTTTTCTTTAAATCTCCTATTTTGCTTTCTTCTCCTATTATGTAAAACTGAGTACTGGAGTATATCAGTTAGTCTTCCTAGTAACAAACCCTTTTCTCTCAAGTTCTGCAATATAAAAAGCATTCAGGCTGAGTATGTGTGTTTGCCTGTGGTAATATATATACATTTGTGTGAGTGTGGCTACATATTTAGGAGGCTGCTTCTGTATGTGTGTGTGTGTGCGTGTGCATGTCTGTGTGTGGTATGTTCCTATTGCTTCACCATTGTGCATTTGAAGCATGCCATTTGCCTGGTTATTTGTAAGTACTTGGCATCTGAACTTGAGACCTCAGAAACATGCTACAGACACTTCACTGACTATGTCATCTCCCCACTCATCAGATCCTCTATTTTGGAGTGACGCATTCATTTGTTATAGAAAGTAGAACTTTCAGTGAAGGGTCTTAGTTTAAAAAGTCAGAACAAAATTTAGAAAATACAGATATTGTGCTAAAGACAGAACCAGGCTTGACAGAGAACAAGGACAGGTTGGGGCCTACTTGCTATTGTGGATTTCAAATGCTCTAATACCAATACTTGAATATGAATAGTCATACTTGACTATTCATTGTCACGAACTTAGCTTTTCCTTAACCAATTATTTATATAATGGTGCAATTTAAGTACTTGGTACTCTAAAACGACATGTCTTATGAATATAACTTTATGCTTAGGGATTAATATAAAGTATTTTTAAAATATCAGAAAATAACTTGGGCAGATCCACAGAACACTAGTGTACTAACAAGCCCCTGAAGTTCATAATGTGACAATACTGCAGTAATGTCCCAGCTTACACAAAAGGATCTTTATAGACAAGACAGTTTGTATACAGGTCTTCTATGCTGTTAAATGTTTATTTTCTTGTAAAACTTCTCTGACCATCTAAGAAAGCAGAACATATGAAAAGCGGGACTTGAAAAGATTTTCTGTGCTTTCACTTGTCCATGTTCGCAGGCTTGAGAAGTTCAGTATCTGGAGAGAAGGACATTAATACATTTCCCTCAAAATTATTATTTAAAAAATCTCATTTTGTTTGACTACCTCCAAAGACCATGCTTCTTCCCTCACATTCTTTTTGAAGTAGGACATCCCCCAGCTTTATGAAACTCAGCACAGAAAAAAAAAAATGGTGCTTGTTCTCAAGCCAATTGGAGGAGGGCAGTGCTCAAGTCATCACAAATATTTTTATAAACAGAACAGTGACATTGGCAACATCATTTGATCTTTGTGCCAAGGGTGAAATTAATGTCATATGCTCACCCCAATGGTTCATTGGAAACTAGCTTTTGCAAAGCAGTCTTGAGAGCAGCAGTGTCCGTCCCCACTTCCATTTTATCTTTTGATAAGTCAAACTTTCCTTTAAGAATACCATTGGCTCCTGTAGGGTTGGAAATCGCAGAATAACTTAGGCAGTTAAAGAATTATTTTGATTCAGAGAAACTTTGCTCTCTGAAGAGCAGAGAGGGACAAACAATAGAAGCTGTCCAAAGTAATCAATATTTTCAGGACACAAATCTGCCCCTAAATCTTCCACTTCTCATGATCAAATAAGTTGCTATAGAGGTCCTGAAAATACATTAAGATGTGTGTTCTCGGAGGCTGGCCAGATCCAACTGTGGTGGATTCCTACTGCTCTCAGTCTGGATTCCTAGGTAGTTATCATGGCGCTCATGATATTTCCCTGTGTACCCTCCATTGCTTTGCTATGGGGAAAAGTCTCCAATGAGCAGCATCGTTCCCTAGGATACTCATTCTTGCCTTCAGCTTTCCTGTACCAGCCCTCACAAAGGCAAACAGAAGACTAGTGAACTTTTAGGTTCGATCCACATGGGTTGTGTATCCATCCAGGCTTTTCATTTTGTCTTTCTCCCTTAGTAGGCAAAAGCAAATTCCAGGGGCAAAACTGAGCATACTTATAATGGACAAAGCACAAGAGAGGCGTTGTGTAGTCTTTTTGGCCTGCCAGAACTTTTGAGGGGAGACTATTTAACTGTGGTGTTTGTAAGAGTGGGTGCTGATCAATAAGCAAAGCTTGTATGATGTTCACTTCCAAATTAGGTTGGCGTTCCCTGAGACAAAGTATCTCTGAGATACTTTGGATGCTGACTCACAAGCCAGTTCACTGTGCACGTGAAAACCTGCTGCACTGTTTTCAGCCTGCGGTGGCTATAAACTGTAGAAAGGACAACTGGTGTTGCCTACAATAGCCATTATAATGAAATGTTCACTTGCCTTTTGGAGGCAATGTATCATATAACTCTGAAGTTAGAAGAAAATATCAATGTCATAAGTTTTGTCATTTTGAAATTTTAGTTAAAAGGACGTACTGAAAATATCTCACCAAACACCATGATGGCAATCACTAACATCGGGGTCTGAGAACCACACTTCTGTACTGCTCTTCTTAAACATTGGCAGAGAGTAGGAAGCTATTGGAGTTGGACAGATTCATTGGAGGTTGAAGGGAGTTTCTTCTGAAGTCTCTCTGAATTAGCAGCTAATGGGGACCTTGCTTTGATAGGACTGTTATAATTAAATGCAGCTGGTTGAAAATCAACCTCAAAGGGAACTCGTTTGTTTGTCATTACTTCTGACTCAGTTTGCAGATGTTTTCAGAGTACCATAGTAGCCAGCTTAATTTGTCTCCATGCAATGTGAAGCAGGTACACTTTGATTAATAAACTAGCAAGTACATTGCTTTAATTTCTTTTCTGAAAGTTCGCTTCTGTAACTCTTATATAGCACATATGTCAAATCCGGAACGCAAAGGGATAAACACTCAGTTTCTTTTTATATATGTCAGGCCAGCTGAAATGGAGGTGTCAGTCGGCGGTGAGCTGGCTTGTCAAATGTTCATCTCAAAAGCTGCCGCAGTATTATCGTGTGTTAGTAGGCTAGTGGAAAAGGTAAACACATATGGCATATACTCGCTAGGCTCCAGAGAGACAGCCCCTAAACGGTAATCACCATTGGTTTTCCAGAAGGTGTTCAATAATCTGCAGCAAATTGGATCCTTTATGAGTTTAAACATTAATTCATCTATTTAAAAAGGGTAATTTTGACATATCCTTTGCTTATAATAAATGCCTCCTCCACTTTAGCAGGCAGATTTCCTCACCACCCACTGTGTTCAACACACTCCGACTCTGCATTCTCATTCAGCACCCCTACCTGCTTCCCTTCCCCAAAACCCCAGAGTGAGCCTTCCACATCACTTAAAGAATTCTTCAAGATCACACCCCTTTCTCTTTGCTTCTTTCTCATACCTATTATGGAATGAGTGGTGATATTTTGGAAAATCAGTTAAAAAAAAGTTTAAACACATCTTATCTGTGATCTCCACTGTTCTCTCACTGATACAATGCATTGATGTGACCCTTGAGTCTCTGAAGAGTACAAAGTTCTAATTAGACATAGAGCAGCATTCATGTCAGCCTATCCTTTTACTCCGAAGTCCATGCTTAGGTTACCGGCTTCATGTTGAGATGTCTGCATCTGCTATTCACAGCTTTAAAGTCTACCATAGTACTGAATACTGCAAATGTCAGTGGAACTCAGAGTTTTGGTACTGATGCTACTGTGTCAGATATTATTGCATTTTTAGTGGATCTGCAGGTTTTTTTTTTCTAGATTCCTGTATGTGGATCTGTATGTTTATGTCTGAGCTCATATCTTCACCTCTTTGGTACACAGACTTCAGATGGGCTAATGCTGGCAAAGGATACAAAGAAAACCATGGCAAACTCTGAAGTTTTCTGTAGATAAGCACTGGAAGATACGAAGTAATCTTCTCTATCCTCTTATTTCCTTTTCTCTAAAGCTTCAGTTGGTTCCTCTTACTTTTGTTCTTCTCATTTTGATAAGAACTCACAGGGCAGCCCTTGCTAGCCTGAAGATCCCTGTGTAGATCAGGCTGTCCTTGAAACTGGTGGTGATTCTTGAGCTTCTGTCTTCAGATTCGTGGGTTTACCCATGTGTCCCACCATGGTTGGAACTCCAGTTGATTTTGGTAAAATTTTATTCATGTGGGAAACAGAAGGAGAGTGAGCTTTCTGCTTGGCCAGCATGGGTTTAAAAAATGACTGCTGCTAGCTACTCTGTTCTACAGGTTTCAGTTCCCTCACTGGTAAAATAAGGTGCACTAACACTGCCTTGTGATGCTATCGATAGATGTCTGTAGGTCCAGATATGAAACAACCTCTTCATATAGATCACTAGAAGGAAGTGGAGTGGTGTGGTGTTTCAATAGAAAAGGAAAAGCAAGTAAAACTGGCCACCACTGTATACTGTTCAGACATTTGAAAAGATCTCTGTGTCCATCTTCATAATGAGATGTCCACTCTGTGTAGTAACATATAAATTTATACACCATTTTTATGCGGGAGATATTTAAAATGGCTACATCCGATCTTGCTTTTCTTAATCAGCTGCCATGTTTCTGACTAGCCTAGGCCTGCAGCTAGGAGCGGCTGTGACATTCCACTGATGCTCAGCTCAGGCCATCCACTCAGGTGGTCAGAGACACTAGCCCTGCCACCCACGAGATGCCAGCATGGCAGATGGCTCTGCCAATCTCCCAGGCTATCTCCAAAATGTTTGGCTGAGCCCAGACCATCCTGCTATCCACACGGCCCGGTAGGAACGAGACTCTGATGCTTAGATTATCCAAAGACTTTATATATTTGGTAATGCTCAAGATGCCCACACAATCAGAGGTGTAACCCAATACCCAACCTAGATATGTCAACTACCTTTGACTGCTAGAGACAGGCACACGTCCGCTTCCATGTTTCCCTCTCTTTCCCATGCTCTCTCCGCTAGCTCCTCCTCTTCTTTGTCTTTCTCTCCTTATTCCTCCTCTTCCTCTCCTTCCTCCTCCCACTTAGATCCTCCCAACTTGCTGGAAAAATATCCCGCTATACCATTTCACTTAAAATGATGTAACTAAAAATAATTGAAAGTCATGATTTTTTAAATGAAAAAAAAATACACATAATACCAATTGTTAATTAAAGTAAATCTGTCTTAGCAGGTATTCTAATTTGGTGATTTTTTTCCCAAGAAATCTTCATTAAATCCCCATTCTCTAAAACTTTTTTGAAATAATTGTCCATATCACAAGTGTGGATATAATTAGTTAAATCAAAATCTTAGTTTCACATAAGGAACAAATGTATGTTGCTACCTTTATGAAACTTTAAAATACTGAGAATTTGGTGCTGATTTGTTTTTTTTAATTTTAGTGTTTTAAGCAGTCTTCGATAGAATTCAGTTGTTATTTTCCTTTTGTGTGGGTGGCAGTGGGTGGGGGTGACAGAGCTATCTGCAGATGAGCCCATTCTGAGAAAAGAATTGTTACCCTTATGAAGAATCCTTTCTGTGAGCAACTACCCATATTATTTCATCCATATTGCTAATGGCAGTGATACCTGACAACATCCTAAAAGAAGATTGTATGCAATTATGAAGAGGAATGACTTACAAACAGTGTGGCATAGACTTGCTGGAAGAATCTACACGATAATAAGCCTTAGACTGAAGCAAAGTAGCTTTCAGTGAGAACCAGTATTTTATCTATTCCGATGACTGAATCATAGACCTAACGCATAACTTTATGGAGATTGCTGGCTTCATAGGGTATGGGTTCATATTTGGAAGTGGCTAAGATTCAGTCCCATTTCTTTAATGTTAACATTACACAAAGCTGTTGGGTAGGTTATGGCCTCAGATTGATATCTGAGAATATTTTGCCAGATCTAGATGGAACATCACTCTTGGTTCTCCATGTTCATATGGGTGGTGTGAATGAGCTCAAAATTTAAAAATAAAACAGAATATGTTGCCAGATAATTTCTGGATATAATGACTTAGATAATGTGACTTGAGCAGTTGAAGATAAACTACCACTGTTTCAGGAAAATGACAGTTGAAAAAAGGGCACTAGATGACAGTTGAAAAAAGGGCACTAGATACATTGTGTGTTATGTAAATGATTTGGTCATCAGGAGAGATAAAATACTGGTTCTCATTGAATAGCTTTGCTTAGTTTTAAGACATCATCATCCAGATTCTTTCAGCAAGATCTTTGTTGAAGTGCCATGTTGGGAATAGATACTTCAGTTTCTATGACTGTATCATTTTTTTGTTTGTTATTGAAATTATATTTAAATTACAACATTTCTTATTTCTTTTTCTTTCCTCCAAACTCTTCATATACTCCTTCCTTCTCTCCTTCAAATCTATGGCCTCTTTTTCAATTGTTATTACACACACACACACATACACACACACACACACACACACACACACACACACACACACTTGTGTGTATATATATATATATATATATATATATATATATATATATAATGCATAAATACAACCTACTTAGTTCATATAATGTTACCTGCATGTATGTTCTCAGGGCTGACCATTTGGTAATGGATAACCATTTGGTGAGCTCTTCTTCAGGAAATAACATTTCTCCTGCTCCCAGTTTTCTTAAGTTGCCCGTGGAACTTGGTGTAGGATTGAGATCTTGAGAGCGTCTTCCTATCCAATTTGGCGTGTTCACTGTTGCCATCTTTGTTTATCTTGACTAGTTGTATTTAGGAGAATTTATGGATAGAGTTTTTGATGTCATTAGGATAACCAATCTCACTCTTGTAGTATTTATTGAGTTTTTCAGATCTTCCATCAAATCTTACTAAAGGTGGATGTCTAACATCCACGATGTTGAACAGTATAAGTAGAAAGTGAGAGACTATCAGGATTGAGCCAAATCAAATCAAAACATAATGGATGTCAGAGGTAGCATCCAGGCATGTGCAAAGGTAAAAAGTTTCTGTATGAGGCATTTGTTCCAGCAGGTAAATCTGGCCAAGGGTTGCTGCTGGCAGTCTAAAGCTTGCTTTTTGTGTTATAAAGAAAAAGTGGAAGGTGTCTGGTACCGAGACCTTTGAATAGCACTCACATTAAGACTTCTAGAGTATTGTGAAGTGTTTCTAATCCTCAATCATTTTGCTCTAACCTTGATTTTCAAGCTGACATGAGCCAAGAGGGGCATATGGGAGGGTTTGGAGGGGGACAAGGGAAAATAAAGCTACTATAATTATATTGTAATCTTAAAATAAAAAAATAAAGTTTAAGTATATACATACACACACAGTGGACATGTCAAATGTCAGTGTCCTTTCTTGAAGACAAAGGTCAAAGTTAGGGAGTTAATTTAGAATCTTTTTTTCCTAGACTTGTATTTATTTCTGATTTTTACCCAGAATCTTCAGTGAAAGTTTCAACAACAAAGGTCTGAAAGTTATGAGTCTAGTTACTGGTCCCTAAAATTGGCAGTAATTTAAGAGCCTTATCAGGATCATGTGTTCTGTTTGAGGCTGGGTCTCTTTTTCTTTTATCAGAATTGTCACTGTGTTGGTTTTGTTTATAATGAACTGAATGACTCCTGTGTGTGTGTGTGTGTGTGTGTGTGTGTGTTCGTAGAGGTTGTATTATAATAGTTATCATTAAAGACCTGCTTTTGTTTCATCTTACAAGCATCATATTGGTGATTTGAATAATAAAAGCTGACTGGCTTCCTCACTAAAGGTTGTTCTCATAATGGGGCACATTTATATACTGAGGTTCTCATTTTCCTTATTAGATAATTGAACAAAAATGCCGAGAAACTGTTACTAATTGAACAATCATCCTAGTTTTTGTCTACACTGAGGCTGATCAGGTTTTCTGATGTTTGCAGAAGAATTAAAATATTCAGCAACCCTTGCAACCACCTGCCCCACCCCAATATGTTTTCATTACTTTAACAGAATCCCTGGGCTTAAATGTGGTTTATCCTAGAATTTTGACACTCACCTCTTATATGAGTCACATTTTGGAGGATGTTTTCATTTTAGCCAAAAAGGTATGATCAAAGACAGGTCATATTGGTTCCTTCTTTGTGACAGCTGGGCAAATGGGCAAGGTTCAAATAAAATATTTTTGCTAGAACAGCGTTCAATAGGTAACAGTTGCCTGAAGTAGGGCATGAATGAGTTAGAGGAAAGAATAATAGAAACTGGAAAACCTTTGCAAATCCACCCAATATTAGGTATTTTGTGAATCAGAAGCTGAAGAAATTTCATTTATGGGAATGAGCACCAAGGTCATAAATCTGCTATTTTAGCATATTGCCACCCCACACCCCACACTCTGTGCTGCTGCTGTGATCTGGATCTTTAGGGGAACTTCTCTGAGTCTGGAAGATAAATGCCTTGAAGGAATTGACCTTCATGAAGTCCTTGTTTTTCAAATTCAGTCTCATGAAGCCCATTTCTTGAACCTGTTACTGATAAGCTTTAAAAAAAAAATAACAAGAAGCTAGAGAGATGGCTCATCAGTTAGAAGCACTGGGTCATCTTCTACATAACCAAGGCCCTGCTCCCAGCTACATGGTGATTCACAACTGTCTATAGTTCCAAGGAAACTGACTCCCTGTTTTGGCCTCTGTAGACACCAGGCTTATAGACATACACACAGGCAAAAATATGTATACTCTTAAAATAAGAAAACCAAAGACTTCAATCTAAAATATCAAAATGCTGGCACAAAAGCTGACACTGCTTAAACCTGACCTCTTTCAAGGGTGTTTTCTGATATTTATTGTGCCTTCATGTTTCAACCAAGCTTGGGTTTCTCCCATAAACCCACACTTTCTAGCCTCTGCATCTGTGCTCATTTGTTCCTTATTCCTTTGCCCCAAGCCTTTGCATTTCTACAAAGTGGAATTCTACCTGCCCTAGGTATACACTGGGATTTGTCCTTTGAAATATTCCAGTGACTTTGCCTTTTGGTATTTATGCTGTAGGAAATCTCTCCAAATATGATCAAATAATAATGACTAAAGGTCACAGATGAGATGTCACTTTTTCGAGTTACATTATATAGTCTGTGACTTTTTTTGGATGGTTAATATTAATTGTCAATTTGATAGGGCATAATATAGTGTAGGGACTGAACTCTTGGGCATGACTGTGATTTTTGCCATGCAATTGAACTAGCTTGATTAGGTTGATGGGTCTGGAAAGACCTGTCCACTCTGGGTGGCACAATTCCCAAGAAGGAGCCTGAAAAAAAAAAAAAAACCTGAGCATCTGCATTTATTATTCTCTGTTTCCTGACTGGACATAATGTGACCATCTCCCTCAAATTCTTCCTGCCCTAGATATCTCTGTCTCTGTCTTACTCCGTCGCTGTCTGTCTCCCTTTCTTCTTCCCTCTTCCCCACTTCATTCTTACACTTTAAGGGGAAGTAAACTTTTTTGGGGGATCACTGTGTGGAAAGCCCCACTTGGCATGGATCTGAAGGAGGTTATATTGGCCAGTGGCCAATGAGGAAGTTAGGCCTGAGCCAGTATCTTGAGGAAAGTTTTATGAGAGACTTAGAACAGAGTCTCCCTTTGCACTCTTGAGAAGATACTGAATCTCAGAAGTACTTTTGGTGAAAAAGTTTTTAGAAATATTGGAGTGCAGGCATCCAGTTCAATTTTGAGTAAGGTGGAAGAAATCAAGTCTATGAAAAACTATATTAGGAAGTATATATAATTAATGCAAAGTTTGGTGCTGGGATTTGGCTTTAAAAAATCATAAACTATACCATAATGTTTCACTAGCATGACTGCCTAAAAATAAAATGAACAAAGATGACACCTACTGATAAGCCAAAGTGGATTGGTGAAAATCCATGAGGGCCCAACTTTATGCAAAAGACTATAGGCAGCCCTGAGAACATACATACAGGTGACCTATATATACTGAACAGGCTATTTTTAGGAGAGAGAAAGCAAGAGCAAGAGTGAGAGTGAGAGCGAGCATTCAACAACAATTGATGAAATTAGAGGCCATGAATTTGAAGGAGAGCAAGTGGAAGGGAAGCCATGAAGGGAAGAAATGGAATGTAGAAGTATTAGTTAAATTATCAAAAAGTAAAATAAAACAGATTTCTGAAATGTTATTTCTGGGATTAGCCATAATATTTTTTAATTTAACTGAAAATACTTGTGAGTGAAATGCATCCTCTATATTGCTGTTTATATGTTTAATGTCACATTCTCTTGCTTTTATTTGTAGCTACTTTTCTTCTCTACAGGATTACACTTGTTTTGGGGGACAGAACTATGCTATACTTTTATTTAAATCTTTTCTTTGGAGTAACTTGTTGGGTGTAAATATTTTTAAAAATTTTTATTGGTTATTTTATTTATATTTCAAATGTTATTTCCTTTCCTGGTTTTCCCTCCGCAAGCCCTCATTCCTTCCCCTTCCCCCTGCTTCTTTGAGTGTGCTCTTCCACCCACCTACACACTCCTGCCTTACTGCCCTACCATTCTTATATGCTGGGGCATCTAGCCTCCACAGGACCAAGGGCCTCCCCTCCTGTTGATGCCGGATAAAGCCACCCTCTGCCCATAGGCAGCTGGAACCATGTTTCCCTCCAAGGTTGTTCCCAAGTTGGCCATTTGGACCCTGGGAGCTCTGATTGGTTGGTATCTTCTCTCTTCCAATGAGGCTACAAGCCCCTACAGCTCCTTCAGTCTTCTCTCTACCTCCTCCATTAGGGACCCCATGACCAGTTCAATGGTTAGCTGTGAGCATCTGCCTCTGGCAGACCCTCTCAGGAGACAGGTATATCAGGCTCTGGTCAGCATGCACTTCCTGGTATCCACAACAGTGCCTGCGTTTAATGACTGCACATGGGATGGATCCCCAGGTAAAGCAGTCTCCAGATGGCCCCTCTTCCAGTCTCTACTCCACACTTTGTCTCTGTACTTGCTCCATTTCTTATTCAAATATTTTAGAGTTCTAGCTATTTCAAGAACTAAGAGTTGCAGACACTGATAGTTTCTGTAGGGATCGTTTATCAAGTATTCCATGATGCTTAACATGAATTTCTTATTTTGAGAAGTGAGTTACATGAGATAATTATTTATCTGTACTCTATATTATCTCTTCTACGCTGCCTCAGTCTCTCATTAGGTGTCTTGTGTTACCTCATCACACTTTTCAGTTTGGACAATGGCTTGTACTCTGTGTGCAGTTGAAAGCTCACAGGTTACTTTACAATCTGTGGAGTAAGAACTTAAGCAACTTACTATTTAACCATGGATGAGGGTTTCTATGAACATTCCATACATCATTAATATATAATTAATGGTAAAATAGGCCACGGGTCATATAGTATATAACACACACTACAAAATAGTTCATCTATTAGAAATTATTATCAAGTAAATAGTAGCTGAACATCAAATGAGTCTTATTATGATCTAATCTCTCAACTTACAATGTACATGCTCCTAGAACTCATTCCTTTTCTTCTGCTTTCTTTGATTTAACCTAATGCATAGATTGAAGAAACACCTCTCACCATGTTTGTTATTGTGCATACATGGCATTTAATCCTTCCTTTCACTTGACCATCAAGAGAACAGAACAAAAAGATTCAAACATATGTCTCTGAATTAGTCTTGTTTTAAATTATTTGAATCAGTTAACATGTGTCATTCATTCAATATTAGTATTAGATATCACATAATAAGGGGAAAGTTTGGCTAGAAACCTTTAGTAATTGACCAACCTTGATTTAAGTTTCTGCTTTTTCCCTTTTCTAGTTGTATGACCTTGGATGAGTCATTGAATTTTACTAATTATCACTTGTCTCAACCTTGAATTTGGAGATGTAATAATACCCTATGACACTTCTGGTTTGTGTAGCAATTGCTGTAATACTTAAACTGGTTAATATAATATAGTTATACTCGTATGATGTGCATACATCTTTTTGAGCAAGTCTTATGTGTTTAGACTATAATAAAGAAGTAAAATTTTTAGTATATCCATGTATCCCTTTATCCCCTCTGCCCAGACTAATAGTTTTTATATTCATATATGCATACTTACTTAGTATGATTGAATCTTTGCATATGTATATGCAATATAAATTTTCTAATTAGTGTTTAGCTTCTGTAAAGGCAGTTATACTCCATATTTGTCAATTTTAATGCTTGCACTTACTATTGAATGTATTTAATATAAGACAAATATTTATAAAATAAATAATTCTATAGTACTCTGTGGTGCATCTTTGAATAGTCAGACAGAAGTTCAGACCATGGCAGTGCAGCTCTTGAATTATCTTCATCCTGACCCTTTCTTAGTCCCAGTATTTTCACTTATACAATGAGTTTTTAAAGGTTTAATTGAGAATGTCTACTGAGTACATAATAGCCTCTTCCTTTTTTCTCTGTAATGCTAGGGATAAAACCCAAGGCCTCACCTATGGTAGCTAAGTACTCTAGAACTGAACTGCAACTTAATTTCTCAATAAAGTTCTTGTGATAAATTCTGATTTATGCTAATCAATATGATATATATTCATATTATCAAATTAATAAACACCATTCTTTGTGGAAAAATTAGTGCTATCTATCTCTGTTTATAAATGTTACCTAACAACCATACTTAGAAAGAATACATATTTTATTAAAGACAAAAGTTATTCACATAACATTTTAAGGTTTTAGCATTAAGGAAAATTACACAGCCTTTTTATTGCATACTATTACCTAGGTAATTAATTTACATTACTCCTACAGGAAAATAAGAAAAGTGGGCTGTAGTGCTTGCAGAAGTGGAAGAAATACAGAATAGGTTGTAGAGGAAGGTAGCTATAAAGGCCAAGTAATTCTACATGATACATGGTAGAAGAAAGGTTAGTGGTGTGAAATATATATCTGATATTTGATTTTTCTTTCCTCTATGTATTTTTCATATAATGTAACATCAATTGAGATAAAACATTATTGGTTATCATATTTAAGTTATGAGACACTGGAAGAATGTCCATCAAGGGACATTGACACCCATTCTAAAATATATAATGAGTTATCAGTAGTATATGGGTAGTTGAAGTTGCACATGGTTGTATCATCATAGGCATAATTATGACCTAGTTATTGTTTTTCATTTAAAAATTAACCATGACATAGGGAGATATGATTTGTATTTAGTTGACAAGGGATGAACTTATGATGGCTAATCTAGATTGTCAGTTTGACTACATCTGGAAGTAACTAAAACCTAAGTGGCTGGGTATGTCAATGAGGGAATTTTCTTAGTTGGATTAGAGTAGGTGGAGACCCACCTTACATCAGGATAATTTGGTGTTATAAGACCCACCCTAAATCTGAGTCACACATTCTGGTGGCATCCTACATGAAGTGACATGGAAAAAGAAACTTTTGCTGTTTGCCTCACTCTCTCTCACTAGTCAGTTCATGTAGCCTATTCCTGACCCATTCCTTCCCTGGTGTTAGAATCTACTTCTTTGGGATTCCAATGTGGTCTGAAAGCTGGACCTCCCTAAAACTCCAACCCTAGACTGTGACAGATGATATATCCAATCTTATAAGTTACTTGGCCTTTCTGTCAGGAGACAGCCATTGCTGTACTACTTAGACCTCAACCTATAAGCCAATTTAATCAATCTCTTATCAGCCCTCTTCCTTTAGAGAACATGGGCTAATATAATTAGTCTATTAAATAAAAGAAAAATTTGTAAGGAAGTAAAATAGTCTTGAACTGTTTCATTCATATACAAATAATGTGTAAGTTATGTCCTTTGTTCAGGCTCCATGATTTAAACCTATTTTTAAATGTCTTTATTTGTGTTTATTTTTTTGCCTTATAGGCTTGAGGCAACACTGAGAAGCTGACAGGAGTTTACTCAAGGCCTGTTCTAGCTTCTTTGAAGTAAGCTTTTCTTAGTTTACCTGTTTGCTACACCTTATCTCAGCAAGATTGAGCTCCAGTGCCTTCCAAGCTTACAACTGGTTTATTGGGCTACCTTATCTGTGCTGTTACACTGAAAGATAAGACTGAAAGCAGATCCCAAGGCCTTTCTTCTCTTTCAAAGGAACATCTAGTCTAAGAATGACCTCCAGAAGATGAGAAACTGACTCTTACTTTCTGACTAGTTTCCTAGATATAGAGACACTCGTGATGTAGAAGAGGGAAACTTTGTGGACTATGTTGTGGGTATTGTGACCACAGCAGTTAATCCTAAATCGTGGGAAAGACAGCTCCTTTTGCTCTTCACAATATGAGCTTACACGTCTCACCCTGATGGCATCAAAGCATTCAAAATTGCTTAAAAACATGTCCTAATTCCTACAGAAACTGGATTTTCTTCCTTGATAACTGCATCAAAAGGAATGGGTGATTTCAGCCAAATCTTAAGTCCTCTCTTCTGCAATAGGGAGACATGTTCTTCCTAAGTATCTGTATCTCTTACTTCTTATGGTACATAAGCCTGAATTATCAAAGAGTTAATTAAGATGTTCGTAAATGATAAGCCCTGGTAAGAAAGATGTCAATTTTGTGGATATTAAACCCAACATGTAGACGCCTCAACAACTGAGAAAAAATACCACACAAAGGGGATCTTTGGGATTGTTCTCTGCATGGACACAGGGTGAACCTTCAGGCCACAGTAAATTGAAATGATGACTTGTTGACACACAGTTTCTGAATGGTGGTTATTTGAATGAAAGTTTGTCCTGTTACCTAACCCTAACACTATATACACAGCTCCAGAATGTCTTTTTTGTTTCAACATATTTACAGGATTGGTTGATTTACAGTAGAAGACTTTTCCGATCTCTCTCACCTGCTTTTAATTTACTAGCAGAACATCTCTCTTTTCCACTGGTCACGTTCTCTCATAAGCTTACTTCCTCTGACCCACCCCACAACCACAGATTGACTTCTAGTTTTGCTTTCTAACTATACACAGGAATGTTTATATCCATTTAGTTCATAATTTTAGTTTTTATGCCTAAACAACCACCTAATCATGTTAATATGAACTTCTTATAATATGAACTAAGTGTTTTAAAATTCTACCTAAATACCCCTATCAGAGATATCACCAGCTTTGACTACATCTACTCAGATCAATGTAATCAATGAGAATTTGTTTGCCAACAGTTTCACAGAAACCCTTCTGAGCCTTTACATATAGAACTCATCACTTACTAATAAAATATTTTGTTGACTTATTATACCCAACTTAAAATGTGCAGTAACTGTTAGTGTTAAAAATATTTGAAAATATTATAAATGTTTAGAATTTCAATTTCTTTCATTTTCAAATAAATTGCTAAATATTCATAGAAAGGTCTATATGTGATCTTTTCTGAAGACCACTGTCCTCACATGTGGCAAACAGTAAAACCTTTGGAAAAGCTTATTTCAATCTGTAGAAATTATGAATGCAAAGAAAGTACCACAGAGTTAATGAGGCCACGTATAACTACCAGTATCTAGAAAAAGATATTAAAAAACAAAAAATTAGACATTGTATTTTAAATACACATGTAACATATAATTGTGTCAATCAGCTGCAACTAAAGAATTATGTACAACAACATATTAGCAATGTTTCAATCAGTGAGAGATGGGAGTACATATACAATAGTATTTTCATAAGACTATGATGGAGCTGGAAGATTCTCACTGCTGAGTATTTTTCCAGTAATTTTCTAAGCTTTTTGTTTGTTCATTAAATGTAGAAATATTACGTTATTAAAATTTTCTACACTATTTGTTATAGCAGCATGTCATGCGTTTGTGTGAAAAGGGGGTTAAGCTATCTATATCATTGAGGTTTCTAAAAGTGTGCACAAGGATGATGAAATAATTCCATAACAAGTTCCTCAGGATACATCCCTGTTATTATAAACAAATACGTCAGTTGTGATGTTTAAAGATAGCTTAGTGTGTTTTCTATGCCATGGATGAAATCTACAAAGGTAGGAATGTCTCAGACCTACCAATATCATGAAATGCCCCTGTGTCTGTATATGGTTCTTGTACAAGCCCAGAAGACTAGACTGTGAAAGGAAAATCTCTCAAGTTTTGTTTACCTTTTTCTAAGATATAAGAAGTTTAATTTTAGAACAAGGCCACATAATATTAACTTAATTCGCCAACAAAGTATTAAGCAAAGAGCAGAATTCAAATACTAAAGAAATCAGTAGAAATAAATATTTAATGCAATTTATTTATAAATTTAGCATAGGCACAAAGCATTAAATAAAAACAAATTTATACAATTAAAATATTTACACAAATTTTTACTATAAGATATAAAGAACTATAATGAAATAGTTTTAGAAATACAAATACATAAACAGATTCTAATAAAAGATATATTTTTTTTTTGAAAAAAATCACCTTCTTGGATAATGTATACTAATCAATATTGAGTTGTAAGTATGTTTTACTATGTATTTTCCATAGTTAAAAAAAAAATTCTGGATGTACTTCAGTGGAAGAAATGTTAACATTATTGTATAGTAAAGCAAAATGTTTTTCTATCATTATTTCAATTTCAAAAATATCATTTGTTTAACCTTAAGAGAATATTTTAAATATTTCTTTCCTGGAACATCATCTAGCTCATCCCTTGACTTGTGCAGTTGTCTCCATTAAGAGTATTTGTAGATTCCTCTTCATGTTCTGTGTCTTCATCACACACTGAAAGCATAGATGTAGATATCAGTGGAGGGTTCATTGTCTTGCTTTTTTCTCAGTTAATTTTTTCCTCCCTAGAGGCTCATGCTGTAGAGGGATATCTTCATACTTGTAATTTTAACATAGAGACGATGTTCCTTCAACAAGCAACTTCATTCCATCCTACAGATGGTTATTAATCTTGGTTGGGAGGATTTTTTACATTTGTCCTTTTGTTTATCTTTAACAGACAACTTTTGAAATTTTTATGACTTTTGATTATGATCTATATTTTTTGATATTGCTTTTTTTTCTTATTTTTGAGGTCAAAATTTAATTACAGCATTTCTCCTTTCCCCTTTTCTGCCTTCAAACCTTCTCATACATCCATCTCCACTTTTCTTTAAACTCATGGTTTCTTTTTATACTAATTGTTATTGCATGTACATATGCATTTTTATATACACATGTCTCCTAGTTGTAGCCTGCTCAGTCCACAAATTGTTACTTGTATGTATGTTTTCAGGCTGACCACTGGCACTAGGAGACACAATCTCACAGCAAATTTTCAGAGTCCCTGGCTCTTACAATCTTTCCAAACTCTCTTATGGAACATTTCCTAAGCCTTTGGTTTAATGGTGTTTTGTAGCTTTCTCCACTGGTACTGGGCTCCACAACTCTGCCTTTTGACTGGCTGTGCTTTTTTGTCATGGTCTCCATCTTTGTGCAAACAGATTTTTCCTTGATAAGGAGTATTTCTTATAGTGCTAATAAACTCAAGTTTTAGTTTCTTTGGAATATTCATTCATGCCTGCTAGAAAGACAGTTCTACATGGTTAAATAGTTTTCTCCTCAGTACTTTCAAGTATGTTATTCTGCTACCTCTGACTTCAATGCTTCTCTTCAGAAATCAACTGGTAATTAGAAGATCATTGTCTTGTTAGGGTTTCACTGCTGTGAAGAGACACATGGCAATTCTTATAAAGGAAAACATTTAATTGCGACCTGCTTACAAGGTCAGATGTTCAGCCCATTATCATTATATCAGGAAGCATGACAGAAATCAGGCAGATGGGTAGGCGTGGCATTGGAGGAGGTAGAGTTCTACCAATTGTTCTGAAGGCAGCTAGGAGAAGATTGTCTCCCAGGAAGCTATGAGGAGGGTCTTGAAGCCTATCTCCAAAGTGACACACTTCCTTGTTGGGGCCTAGGCTAGCCCACTTTGGGCGGCCTAAAATGTTGAGAACCGCACTAGCCCATGTTCGGGCACCAAAAAATATTGAGGCCCAAGCTGCCCCTCAGGTCCGTGGGTCGGGGTTCAGCACGAGAGAGAGTGAGGACGTACTCAAAGAATGGAGACCAGACAGAGTGTGTCTCAATCCCGCTTATTCTTCAGTCTTTCTTGCTAGTCCAAGTCCTAAGTCTTGAGTTCCTAGTTCCTAGTTGTACTCCTCCTAGTTCCTAGTTGTACTCAATCTGTTTTCTTCCAAGTGTCTAATGTCTACTCCTACTCCTAGTGTCTGAATCTCTGTTACTCCAAATTGTTCTACAAGTTGTACTCTCTAAAGTGTCTGATTCTCTCTTCTTTCTTCTGTCTACCTCTCGCCTTTATATGTCTCACTTCTAAGCCATGCCTTTTGGTCATGCCTTTAATCATGCCCTTAGGTCTTGTCTCTAAATCTGATCTCTAAGTCACACTCTTAAGTCACACACCTTTAATCTCACACACCTTTAATCTCACACACTAAAGGAAAGTCCTGGGTATCTAAAGCAAGATGTTATCAGAGTGTGCTCAGCTGTTGTAGGCTATTGTAATCCAAGTCTCATGTCAGGGTATATGGTTCAAGATGGCTGAAAGGATGATAGCCGCTTTCTGCTAAAAGGCCCCCAACACTTCCTCCAGCAAGGCCACACTGACTCATCTTAATAGTGCCACTCCCTGGGCAAAGTATATTCAAACCACCAAAATCATATGTAGAAGAGGAGAAAAGGAAGAAAAGAAGAAAGAAAAAGAGAGTGAGGAGGGAGAGAGAGGGGGGAGGAAGGAAGGAAAGAAGGAAGGAAGAAAGAAAGAAAATCTTTGTGTAGTAAGCTCAAAGTAAATTTCCTCATTGGGATTTTTTTTTTGGTGGGGGAGGAGGTTGTTTTGAGCAGACTGTATTTTTTTTTTTTTATTTTTTATGTCCTCTGACATTTATAGAAATTGATTAAAGAAAATAACACATCTCAATGAGTGTAAAATAGCCATCTTCAAAGAAGACATGCCTGATCAGCTCAGTGTTGAGACAGTATTTTTCAGGCTTTCTCTGGATATAATCATCAGCCAGCCTATATACATGTTCCGTCCAACCTACAGGTTCCATGACTGATTTTAAATGATTAACTGATTTTCCATGACTGATTTTGGTCTCCATTTTTGTCTCACTTTTGCTTATTCTGGGACATGGGATATTCTACATCCTTCCATTGTTTCTAGTCCTCTGTGCAACTCTAGTGTCCTTGTGGTTTTCACTGGTTATGCCTGCTGTTTCTCGATTTTCCTCAGCCGAAGATCTAAACTAGCTTTATCAGAGTTCTGAACTGCATATACTATAGACCCTCTCATACCCCACAAACAAATTTACAAAAAAAAATGGCTAGGTCTTTTCTTTTTTTTTTAATTATTTTTATTTTTTATTTTATATTTATTTACATTTCAGATGCCATCCCCTTTTCCAATTTTCCCTTCCTAGAAAACTCCTATCCCATGCCCCCTTTTCCTTTTTGCTTTTATACATTTTTAAAAAAATGTTAATCAAAGGCTTTATAAGTTTGGTAATGCTCAATTAGAAGTGTAACCCAATACCCAACCTAGATATATAAACTATCTTTGACTGGTGGAGACACATGAACATCTGCCTCCATGCTTCCCCCCTCTCTTTCTCTCTCTCATCACCTAGCTTCTCCTCTCCTTCATCTTCTCCTCTCCTTACTCCATCTCTTCCCCCTTAGCTCCTCCTACGTATCACCCTTCCTGTTAAAAAAAACCTTTTCTCTCAAAGTATAATTACAGCATAGTTATTCCTAACTGTACCAGTGAGGTACAAGATAGTCCTAATACCCAGTCCATCATTTCGTTGATGAACCAGAACCTCTGTCATCTCTCCTAACTAAAACACTTAGTTTTGAACCTGGATTTTTTCTTGGCTTTAGAATGAATGTCAGCTGAAAACCATCCACTCAGATCTTTTCTCTCAAAGTAAATAGCCAGGATTGGCTATGAGACTATAGGTCTTCAACCCCGTCAGAAATCCAGAATGACTGAGTTAACTGAAATTATGGGAAGCACTAAGCATAGCTTCTAAAACTTAGCCAATTTATAGAGACCGCTGAACACCTGGAAAACCCCTATACTACCGAACGTTGGAGCATCAAATCTTCAGCCTTCTGGCCCAGAATCATCTGACAGACCTTAGTGATGCAGAATTATTAAGGGCTGATTACTCTGTCTAGGCAGATATAATCAGTCGACTATTCTGCAAGTGTGTCCTTTTCTGGACAGCAATTTGTCTGTAGGTGGAAAGAGGTAATTCTTGCCTAGCGGCTGTCACTGCACAACTGGAGTAACTCCAAGAATGCTAAATTTCTTCTTAGAATCCATGACAGGAAGCTGTCAGGAGCACACAGGTCTCTAATCAAAATGAACAGTAATATATAAATATTTGTAGCATCAATTCTATGGACTTCTGACATTTTGAAAACCAACTATCCATGTAAGGTAACCAGGACTGTTGTCTGTTAACTCCTCTTAGCTATTTCTAAATAAAATATGTAAAACACCCTAACAATAAACTCAAAGCCATGAATTTGCTATAGTCCCTTAACTCATAGGCTAACCGTCTCAAATCAGTTTAAAAAGTTAAAGAAGGACTGGGTCTAAGCCTTGTATTCCTAAATGTGTTATACAGGCACAATGCCCATGAGAGTATCAATATTCATCTCACTTTTATATCAATAAGACACTCGTACCAATAAAAACATTAATTTGAAATCAAAGAGAAGATACTAAAAGCAGTAAGGGAAAAAGGCAAAGTAACATATAAAGGCAGACCTATAAGAATTACACCAGATTTCTCACCAGAGACTATAAAAGCCAGAAGATCCTGTACTGATATCATAGAGGCCCTAAGAGAACACAAATGCCAACACAGACTACTATACCCAGCAAAACTCTCAATCAATATAGACGGGGAAACCAAAATATTCCATGACAAATCCAAATTTACACAATATCTTACCACAAATCCAGCACTTCAAAGGATAATCGGTGGAAAACCCCAACACAAGGAGGGAAACTACAACCTAGAGAAAGCAAGAAAGCAATCTTCCAACAACCCTAAAAGAAGGTAGCTATACAAACATAACTCCACTGCCAATAGCAAAAATAACAGGAAACAACATTCATTTTTCCTTAATATCTCTTAATATCAATGGACTCAATTCTCCAATAAAAAGACATAGACTATCAGATTGGATACATAAACAGGACCCAACATTTTGCTGCATACAGGAAATGAACCTTTGTGAAAAAGACAGACACTACCTCAGAGTAAAAGGTTGGAAAACAATCTTCCAAGCAAATGGCCCCAAGAAACAAGCTGGAGTAGTGATTCCAATAGCAAATAAAATCGTTTTTCAACAAAAAGTAATCAAAAAAGATAAAGAAGGGCACTTCATATTCATCAAAGAAAAAAATGTACCAAGAGGAATTTTCAATTTTGAACATCTATGCTCCAAATGCAAGGGCACCCACATACATAAAAGAAACTTTACTAAAGCTTAAAGCATACATTGCACCTCACACAATAATAGTGGGAGATTTCAACACCCCACTCTCAGCTATGGACAGATCATGGAAACAGAGACTAAATGGAGACACAATGAAACTAACAGCAGTTATGAACCAATTAGACTTAACTGATATCTATAGAACATTTCATCCTAAAACAAAAGAATATACCCTTTTCTCAGAACCTCATGGTACCTTCTCCAAAATAGACCATATAATTGGTCACAAAACAGGCCTCAACAGATACAAAAAGATTGAAATAATCCCTTGTACCCATGGACTAAGACTTGTCTTTGACATGGACAAAAACAACAGAAAGCCCACATACATGTGGAAACTGAACAATGCTCTACTCAATGATAACTTGGTCAAGGAAGGAATAAAGAAAGAAATTAAAGACTTTTTAGATTTAAATGAAAATGAGGATACATCATATCAAAATTTGTGGGACTCCATGAAAGCAGTACTAAGAGGAAAAATCATAGCTCTAAGTGCCCACAAAAAGAAAATGGAAAGAACATACATTAATAAATTGACAGCACACCTGAAAGCGTTAGAACAAAAAGAAGCTAATATACCCAAGAGGAGTAGATGGCAGGAAATAATCAAACTCAGGGCTTTAATCAACCAAGTTGAAACAGAAAGAACTATACAAAATATCAACAAAACCAGGAGCTGCTTCTTTGAGAAAATCAACAAGATAGACAAACCCTTAGCCAGACTAAACAAGAGGTGCAGAGACAGTACTCAAATTAATAAAATCAGAACTGAAAAGGGAGACATAACAACAGAAACAGAGGAAATTAAAAAAAAAATCATCAGATCCTACTACAAATGCCTATGCTCAACAAAATTGGAAAATCTGGATGAAATGGACAATTTTCTAGACAGATACCAGGTACCAAAGTTAAACAAGGAGCAGATAAACTATCTAAACAGTCACATAACCCCTAAAGAAATAGAAGCAGTCATTAAAAATCTCCCCCACCAAAAAAAGTCTGGGGTCAGATGGTTTTAGTGCAGAATTCTATGAGACCTTCCAGGAAGACCTAATACCAATTCTCTTCAAACTATTCCACAGAATAGAAACAGAAGGAACAATACCCAATTCGTTCTATGAAGCTACACTTATGCTCATACCTAAGCCTCACAAAGACCCAACAAAGAAAGAGAACTACAGACCAATCTCTCTTATGAATATCGATGCAAAAATACTCATAAAATTCTTGCAAACTGAATCCAAGAACGCATCAAAGCAATCATCCATCATGATCAAGTAGGCTTTATCCCAGGAATGCAGGGATGGTTCAATATTCGGAAATCCATCAATGTAACCCACTATATAAGTAAACTCAAAGAAAAAAAAACATGATCATCTCACTAGATGCTGAGAAAGCATTTGACAAAATTCAACATCCCTTCATGTTAAAAGTCTTGGAAAGATTAGGAATTCAAGGTCTTTTTTTTTTTTTTACACTTATTAAAGGGTTGCATGCTTGTTGGACCATTGATCTCCCCACACTGTGTTAAGTGAGAGTGACTGCAATGCCATGAAAGTCCCTACCATTTCCAATGTGGCTTTTTAAATTACTTTCTTGGTTGTTTAAAAAATTTTACTAATCTCCAGAGCTCATATTATTCTATTTTACGAGAATCTTGTTTATTTAGTGTCTCCACGGATAGGTGGGAGCTTGGAGCTTTATATTCTGTTATACTAATTTCCCTGATTTTAAAGTTTAGAATCTTCTTTGGATTGTGCTGGTTGATTATTTTCACTCCTCTAGACTTGTGTGCCTTCTTGTCTTGTTGGCCTTTGTCTTGTAGCTCCCAATGCACCTGACTGAGTATCTTTGCTCTCTTATTGCCATGCTTGACTACTTGAAGACAATGCCAGTCATTAATCAGGCCCTAAAGAAACTTACTGACTTTCTGCCAAATTAAAAAATGACAAACCTGTTTAGACAGAGACACCTACATGGTTCATAGAATTTCTGGCAACCAGTTTGCTTTCTGTTCTATGAGTGTGTGTGTGGTGGGGGGGAGGGTCAGGGGATAGTCACATTTGAATGATTTCAAGTGGGTAAATGGGACACTTGGGAGAATGACAGACAGGGGGGCAGAATATGAAAAGAGACCAACTAGGCTAACCTTGCAAGTCAAGGGGATGAAGGATTGAAAACTGGAGAAAGAAAAAAGTGAGCAGGGTTATTAGTGTGGTTTTAAATAATGCTACTACTTCTATTTCCACTGTGCATCTATATTACAAAATAATATGGTCTGCTAAAATAATAAACATTAGAATAACAGTCTGTGGAGCACTGACTTCTGATTTATCCCTATAACACTGGTTTCTAAAAGGGCATATCAATACCCACTAAGTGAAATTATCTATAATACATTTTTGAAATAACAATTGTGACTATAAACCTGTAATACGTATTTTTCCCATAGTAAAACTCATTTCATTGTCAAACAGCATTACATGAGCTATCCAGAAGCATATGAAAACTATTTAAGGTTGATGCATACATGGGAGCATAAAGCTTTGTGCACTCTGAAAGTGATCAAGTGCATCACACATGCGAGTTTCTCCTGGATATAGAAATTTCTCATTCTTCTTTTCTTTTTCTTCTCTATCAGGCAATAAACTAGTTGAAAAAAAAAAGACTCAAAGCAGTTCTCCTCAGCACACTCTTATTGGGTGTATTGGATCTTATTTCCTCTGCTTGGAACTTTGTTTTCTCTTCCTTTTCTGTTCGACTTGAATTTAGGCTTTGTAAATAGTATACGAAGAATATGGAATGAAAGTGGAAAGGTGTCTTCTGGTTTAAAACACTGTAGTATATAAAAAAGAAAATACCTTAACCAGAAAACCAGAGTTCTAGCCTTGGCACACTCATTCTCTTCTAAAGTTACACTCTTCAAAGAAACTCACCTTTTCTTTCCTACCCTGCTCTATAAGCATAACCATATGTACCAGAAAGAGGGCATAGCATTTGAAGGGAGAGTCGTTGTCAAATTTATACTTTTGAAATTATCTTCCTTTGACATTCTTGTGTGTGTGTGTGTGTTCCAATGTCTTGTTGACACAAATTCATACTTCATGGATTGGGGGTAGAAACTGGGGGTACTTTATACTTCAGGTGGTAGCTCATGGAGAGAATGCATGGCCAAGAGTTTGTGATTATGTCATGCCCTTTTCTTTCCCCCTTTCTGGGGGGTGGGGAGCTTTCTGATTTGGTAGAACAGACAAAGCCCTTTCTTCAAGGACTTTTACTTCCCTTTCCTCAAGCTTATTTCATTATTACATCTTTCTCCCCTCATATCTTTGATTACTCAGACATCCAAGATCATGTCTTGCCCAAGGGCGGCATTTTTCTGTTTCTTTGCTCATCTGGCCCTTAAGCCTAAATAGGTTTTTGTTTGTTTATTTGTTTGTTTGGTTTTTGTTTGTTTGTTTTCTTTCTTTCTTTTTTTCTTTCTTTCTTTCTTTCTTTCTTTCTTTCTTTCTTTCTTTTTTTTTTTTTTTACAACAAATACTCTATTTCCAGGTTGCATTGAAAGAATAGTTTTTTCAAACTGTCTTCCCTGTTCACATTTTTAGATAGAATTCTGTATGTTTCTAACAAACTTTTTTTTTTTTGCTTCTTTTGTTTTATATTTGTTCTTTAATTGAATTAGACCCAGTTTTAGAATGTATACTCCAGGAAGTCAGGACATTTGTCTGTTACATTTCCAGCTTTTTGATTCATAATTGGCACGTTGTAGATCTTTAACAAATAGTAAATAAGTAACTAACTAGCTGAATAAACGAATAAATGTATGTGTATATTTTCCAAAATCTTAAGTGAAATCTGTAGCTAAGTCTACATTTCTAGAAATGTGTTATCTTTTATAGATTAAACACCTGGTCACAGTTCATAGCATTAGAAAAAAAAATACTTTCTAATAGCCTACTCTTTTGCTCTTACCTCAAAGGCCTGGATTGTTCTTTTAAGCCATTGCATTAAAGGCATTTGTATATTTTTCTAAAGATGCCTAATGAGTCAGAAATAACCATGCACGAAGCCCTTTTAGTGTAACCTTTACAAAGTTAGCATTTGCAATTTAAAAATTCTTGTTAGATAACTTGCTAGAGGAAGATGTATTCATTTATATTAGATTGTTTCTATTTCAGATCATTTTGAAGTCACTTTTCAAGTCATTTAAAACACGAGGTTATAGCACAGTGGCAAGTGTAGATCCTAAAAGACAAATTCAGACTTCATTTATGTGGTTCTCTGTGGACAGTTTGATTGAGACATTACTGCAGAGACAGTTTGAATCCATGAGCCTGGCAGAGAGGATGCTGAGGGATGCAAAACTGGTTGCCATTAGTGAGGACTTCTAGAATTTGATGTCCTGAACACTTCTGAGCATAGCTGCTTTGCAGAAACAAAACAAAACAAAGCAACAGCAACAGCAACAACAACAAAAAGGAGAAAATAGTGAGTTACTGAGACTGCCCCACAGGGTTGTTGGCTCTGGCTTTGCTACCACAGTGGTGTGAAGTCTTCATTGTCTGCAGTAATCTTTTAGCTATAGAATATGACTAAATGTGTTGATCTACAAGGGTAAGGGATGAAGGAGGGATGTCTATAATTCTCTATTATGTAGAGACCAAGTGCTCAAAAATGATGTTTTTAAATATATGAAACTGTTTTTCTTCTTAGCCTATTGCTTTATTAAATGGCAAAAGAAGGCTTGGAGAGTCTGCAAAGGAATTCTTACTTTAAAATAATGATGTTTTCAAACGTGTGCAGAGAGAGAGGACGCTATCATATAAATACGTTTCTCCATATTTGTAGACTGTACTGCTGCCTTCTAATAACGAGGAGAGTACTTTTCGATTGGGTTTGGTTCAGAATCACTTTCCCACACTTTCTGTGATTCTTTCTTTGACACAAGACAAACAACAAATTTAAAACACGTTTAAAAGATGCATTAGCCTGGGATGCTGGGACTTTCTGTGCCCAGCTCAGATGTGGGAGTGAAGAGCAGTGCTGCAAGCCAATCAGGTGCTGCCTGTGGAGATGTAAGCTTTGCAGCATTTTCATGCATATTCACTCAAGAAAGCTGTTGTTTCCCTGACCCTTGGAAAGCTGCTCCCTGCATTGTGCTGGGATCTTGAAGTGCCAGAGTAACAATAGAGAAGTATTTTGAAGTCAATTGAAGCTGAAAACAAAAGCTTTGTTTCTGCTTGGTTAAGAAGGAAAGTTAAATTTAAGTTGTTTTTTTTTTTTTAAACTCTGGAAAAACTAACAAACAAACAAAAACAGTAAGAAGAATAACCAAAATTTAAACAATGTTATGCCATCATTTTACCTGTAGGAGTTTGTGAGTACCAAAATGTATTGCTATGTTTCTTAGGAGAAATCAAAACACCATTTCTGTTTCTTTTTGCTTTCTTTTTAACTTTTTATTGTTTCTTTGTGAATTTCACATCATGAATTCCAGTCTGACTCAATCCACACACCAACACACACACACACACACACACACCACCACCACCACCACCACCACCACCACCACCACCACCACCAACAACAACAACAACAACAACAACAAAACCAAAGCACAGGACACATCTCATCATGGAGGCTCTCACAGTGTGCTCCACAGTATATCCCTCCTCAGTTCACACATTTTCTCTTGCAAATGTTCATTGCAAAGAGTCATTGGTTAGGTTCAAATTCCCTGGCTTCTGTGGCACCATCAATATTGGATCCTCATCTGGACTCCTTATAGTTATCCCATTGTTGCAGTGTGCTGTGGGGATCCTAAAGCTTTGGAGTAGCAGGACCGATGCTTTCATGTTTGGAACAGAGATGAGAGATTTTGGGGGGTGGGGCGGTGAGTCAATTCAGAGCCCTAAATCTGGTCTTACTTAGAACTTATCTTGTTGCTAAGAGATAGCTGTTGAATGAACAAGCAGAGATACACTAAGATTCACACAGTGACCCAGACTAGCTCTACCTTGACTGATCCACTGATCAGTGAGCCTTATGCAAGCTCAGCTTCTTCCAGTGGTAATGTGCAGAGCAAGCATGGGGCGTCTAAGATTTTATCTTCTTGACTTCAATTCAGTTTGTTTAGAGAATGTTGTTCCATCCTTGGGGGCAGGGGTAGGTTTTAAGAACAATTTTAGTGAAATTTTGTTATCTGTGCTTTAAAAAAAGTAAAATGCTACCTGTCATTTTTACTTAGTAAATTTACAGTTAATGGCTGATGACTGAACTCATAGAAGTTAGAAGACAATGGTTGTCAAAATAACAACAGAAATTAAAGCCAAACTAATAAACAAAATACAATGACCACCACCAAACTAAAAAGCAAGACTCAACACTTGCACAGTTACACAGCCTGTTTACTACTGCTTATGTATGCTATGGTTACACAATGTTGTCTTTCATTATATTCCAAGAGCACTTCCATAAACATAAGTTAACATCTCTCCTGTCCCAACATCCCCCTTGTCTTGTCTGCAAATGTAACTGCCCACACTAACCATCTTTCTTCACACTTTTCCCAACCCCAAGTGTGGTATTTTACAGTATTGTTTACTGACTTCTTTATTTTTATAACAATGTATGTTCATCTTCTAAGAACACTTCTCCGGGCCATTTGACCCTGTCAGTTACATTCTCACCTACTTGAACTTTATTTCCAGTCATTTTTGGTATTCCATCTTCCAGTTAGGAGGTCTCCCTCTCTTGCATGTTGAGAGTCAGTCTGTATAATTCTCTGTCAGGTTTCCACTGCATGCAGTGAAATTCTATAGCTAACAGGTAATATATTTACAATATATTACCAAATAATAACTATGATGCATTACCAAATCATTATTATTCATTCACGGAGACACCCCATTGTCACTTCAGTGACCCATGTTCAAAACTGAATCAATGACATTTGTCACAATTCACCAGTAAGATGTATATGTGCCCCGCAGGCTTCCTCCACACTCTGCTCCTATACCAGGTAGTCTTCCGTTAGTCCAAATCTATCTCAGAATCTGATCACACTCTTCCCTTAACTAGTTCACATTGCTTTGGTTTAGAGTTTTGTCTCTTGTTACTGGAGTTACGACAAATTATTTTGATTCCTATTTATTCTCCATAGTATAATCAATGAAGTGGTTTAAAGGGATAGATCTACTCATATGTCGTTCCTCACTTAAAACTTGCCAATCTTTTCTGTCCGTTTCCCATACATATCCAAATAGCAGGCCAGGAAAACTCCTTTCTAATTCTTCTGTTGGACATAGCAATTTCATTACAAGTAAACACAAGGCTTAGAATTCTTCAAACATTATATACCCTGTTTTATAACTCTCTTCCTAGACTATTATTCTCTCTCTCTCTCTCTCTCTCTCTCTCTCTCTCTGGCATTTGTGTGTGACATATGCCCGTGTAAGCATATTTATGTGCATATTTGTGTGTGTGTGTGTGTGTGTGTGTGTGTATGTGTGTGCGTTTGTGTTGAACTCAGTATATTTGACGTTGTTCTTCTACATCCTATTGACATCTGTTACCATCTTGATCACTGTCTACCTTAAAGGTTGAGAAAGAGTCTCTCATTTAACCCCAGAACTCTCCGATTTGGTTAGTCTAGCTGTGAGCTTGCTTTAGCCTCTGTTTCTCTGTCCTGTGCCTTGAGATAACAGGCGGGTCACCATGCCTCTGTGTGTGCTGGGGATCCAAACTCAAGTTCCTATGCTATTTGTATTACCTGGGAGGTGCGATTTACCCATGATTACCTTAATGAATTATAATACAAGTACAAGAAACTCCTCATAATCCATATTAATTATTCCTTTCTTAGGTTTACTAGTATTTGTCTCTATCTTGTTGAAGCTTCACTTGTTTTCTACATTCAAACATGTTTTATTTTTATCTACATCTCCAGTTTCTAATGCTGTTCCTTATACTTATTCTGTACATTTCTATAGTCCGTGTTTCAAAAGAATCCTCAAAGAAAGCTGAAAACAGTGATTAATTATGTGGCAATGTTTGTTGAAGATTTCTTGCTCTATTCTTGTGTCTTTTCCCACTAAAAACAACATGTAAATATAAGAAGAAAATGGGGATAGGCTGGTATTGAAATCCCAAGAGGTTATGTGAATGCTTATGGGAAAAGGCCAAGAGGAAGATGCAGGCGTGTTTGGGGGCACTATTCAACGTTAGATGGAGACCACCTGGAGCAGATGATGATGCAGGAATAAGTGCCAGGATAGAGATAAAAGTGACTGTAATAGAAATGGTGCCTAAGCAACATCAAAGAGCCAACTCTTCTGTAAAGGGAGTAACTGAGCTCTCATTCTGGCAGAGGTACAAGTGGAGGGTCTCTGGCAATGGTCATGACAAATGCTTAAAGGACAGGCTCAGATTTGGTCTAATATTTCTTTTGCTATAGGTAATGAGATGCTGTTAAGGCAAAATAGCATGTAACAACAGGACCTGTTCTAATATTTCAGGCCTTCCTGTATCTAAGGAAGTTTCTCATTCTCAGAAGAGTAAATGCTATCAATTTAAACTTGCTCTCCAGTATTAATATGTTTCACTTTTTTTTTTTCCCTTTCCAATGGCTACAAAAGCCTTCCCTCCTGACAGGAGTCAATTTTGTGTTCTGCTACTCAGCTCTTCAAATAGAACTCAGGTAGACCTGGGAGCAGAAAGGAAATTCCTGTGATTAAAACATGCTGCCATGTTTGGCTTAAGAAGAAAAGGAATACAGATATAAACATCGTTAGACATTTGTTTATAATTAATTGCTAATGATAGACTGAATGATTTGAAAGCAACAGGAAATATAAATAATATAGGAAGAAAAAAGAGAAAAAGAATAGTGTTAATATTAACAATTGCAGATGGTTACCGTTTTCTCTGGGAAGTATTGTTTTAAATCTCTGTTAAATCTTGCCAGATCCTGAGAGATTGTTTGATCTTAAGTAGAACACGTTACCACTGCTGCAGCCATAGTAAATGCTGCTGGAACATCTGCAAAATCAAGGCTGACACACTCACATATGCACTCATGTTTAGCTGATAAATCTCTAGATGACTTAAGAAGTTACTTTTGTATGGGTCTATTTCCAGAAAGCTAAGTTGTGTCCTTCAGAGGATTCATATAATGCTCATGGTTTAAATTGTGATTTTTCTTGACTAGAAGAAGTATTGAGAAGAGAATGCATTTGTTTGTTTGTTGTTTTGTTTTGTTTTGAGACAGGATGTCTCTATATAGTTTTGGTTGTCCTGCAACTCACAGAGATATACATACCCCCTACCTCTGTTTATGAAGTGCTGGGAGTAAAGGTGTGTTCTACCATTGTTGGACTGGAATGGTGTTTCAAAATGTGTTTATGTATTTGTGTATTTTTCTTACATATCTGCAATTAACTTTTTCTTTTACGTTTTACACAATGAAAACAGAATCCAAACAGTCTAACACTAGTGGTGGTACTAAAAAATGCTCATAATATTGTTTAAAAAGATAGATTTGAGTAGATTCTGTTGATATTCAGATACGTATATCTTGTTTTTCATCTCATTCTAAATTTGTGGAACTATTATTTTATTGAGTTAGAATTCCTAGACTTTATAAATATTAGCAAACAATGCAATATTAACATAATAACATGAACAATTAAAATGAGAATATGAAATCAAAATTAATCACTATTTGACTACAGTAACAATGACAGTTTAACAAAAAAGAAAAAACAAAAGTACAAGCTAAACGAAGATAGTGTTACACAATGGTATTGGTCTCCCAGTATAGTCTTTTTTTGTTAAGATTTGTAGCAGGATTATAGTTTAAATCATTTTATCATTTTAATGTGGTCTCTTTGCAAACCTCGACCCCCTTCTTGAAATAAAAATGTTTAGTACTGAGTATAATTTTGACCAATGATTTACTAAAGGGTTTGATACACTGAAGGGTGTGTAAAGCAACTGTAAAGCTGTGTGAAATTCAGAGAGTCTGTTCTACAAATCCTCCTTGGAATTTATGGAAGCTGATTTCACAGTCACAAATTTATATTTCCTCTGTGATCTGTGTGGAAGGGATCCATCTTCTGTTCAAATCACTAGTCAATATGTCAGTTGGATCAAATACCACAAATTAGATGTTCAAAAATGCTTCTGAAGAACATGGTTATCTATCTAATAAAGTATAAAGTGCTTTTAACCTATTTTTAATGTGTTAAAAGCCTGTGATTCCCACAGATTGCTCTGTCATGATGTGGTTTAATCCTTTTGAGATGGAAAAAATGTGGTCAAGTTCTGACATAGACGTTAAGAAGTGAGTCTACATAACCTTCAACACAGGCCTGCTGTGACCTCATGCAAGAATCCTAGGGATCTGGTTGGTTGTTTAGTTTTTAAACAATCTTTTTATTCTTTGAAATTTTCATATTGTGTACTCTGATTTTATTCACACCCTGCTTTCACCAACTCTTCCTATAAGCACCTGCTTCATTTTCCTTACCCTTTCTACCCAACTTTAAGATTCGCCTCTACCTCCATAAAGTTTAGCTTGTCTTGTCCAACTGATGGGGCCTGCCTTACCAAGGAGTCATAACCTTGAAGAAAACTGACTTTTCAACTCCTCAGGTAGTGGTGACATTTCTTGTCCACCGTCCCCATCTATGTTGGAATTTTGTATGACTTGAGTGTGCACGGATCTTATCTATGCTGTCACAGTCACCGTGACCTCATATGTACAGTTGCCCTGTTGTGTCAGGAAAACACTTACCTTGATGTGATCTTCCACCTCTGGTTATTGCAATCTTTCCTCCTCCTTATCTGGCAAGATCCCTGAGCCCTGGGAGAAGGGCTTTGGTATGTATGTCTCCTTTAGGCTTCATCATGTCACAAATTTTTATTTCTTGTGAATTCAGAAGATGTCTGTGGTGTTTTGAATAGGTATGGCTTCCATAGACTCATATGCTTGGCCATAGGTAGGCACACACACACACACACACACACACAGATGAAAATGTTACATCTATTAGACTATTAGAAGGTGTAGCCTTGTTGGAGATGGTGTGTCACTGTGGATGGAGGCAGGCTTTGAGGCCATACATATGTTCAAGATCTGCCAAGTATGAAATCCAGTCTCCTCCTTGTGGCCTGTGGATCAAGATGTAGAACCCTTAGCTTCACCAGCACGGATGCTGCCTTGCTTCCCATTATGATTATAATGGACTGAACCTTTGAAACTGTAAACTAGCTCCAGTTAAATGTTCTCTTTTATAAGAGTTGCCTTGGTCATGGTGTCTTTTCTTAGCTATGGGCACACTAAGACAAGGTCTTTATGTTAATTCTCATCTACTCTAATTAAATGCTTCTCTGAAGAGGGTTGAGAAATATGAGTATAGCAATAAGTCATTGGGAGTTGCTTTAATACTGTATCAATTTAGCTAAGTAGTAATATTGGATTTTCTCCTAGGGTCTCTGATCTTTCTAGACACAGGAGCTTTCCGTTAACAGTACCTGGTATGAGTTCAGTCTCATAGGAACAACTTTGGATCTAATCAGAAAATTGTTGGTAACCACAGATTCTTTTGGAAACATTGTGATCAATATATAGAACATTTACATCTGTTTGTGTGTATCTGTCTGTCTGTTTCTGTCTGTCTCTTTGTGTGTGTACACAAACATATATGCATGCATGTGAAGGTCAGAGTTTAATCTACTTTCACAAGGTAGAACCTGGTGATTTAATTCACAGCATCAGGCTTAGTGGCAGATTCATCCATCCACTGAGCCATTTTGCTAGTCCCACAAAGTAAAGATTTTAAAAGGAAAACTGGCAAAAGTTGGGTGACTTCTGAATTTATAAAGTAAAATTTCCAAGTTTGCTTTCATCCTTTGAAGGCTCATGTTTCTCATGTTCAGAATTGTCTACCTACTCCAGATACCAGTGGAATCTGCACCCTATGAAGATGCAAAAATAAGGTCTTAGTTGGTGGAATGCTTCATATTTTTCCTATGAAACTTTGTTGTCTCTGGAAGTGAGAATGAAATAACTAAACTCTCTGTGTTTGCAACTACTACATTTATCATTCATTAGCTACTTGTTCCCAGCGTGTGTCATAAAGATTTAACTGAATTAGTTTGATTCCACACATAGTTCAATGCCAGTGAACAAATCCCAAAACAATGAGAAAGATCTCAAGAACTATGTGATATAATTTTGGTGGGTGGGGCCATTACAAAGTCACAGCCAACTGCTGATGGCACAGAAGTGAATTGGAGAAAGGGAAAGAGAAGTGAAATGGCCAGAAAGTATTGGTCAGAATAAGAATGGTCAGAATAGAAAGTTCTATTCTCTACACATGTAGACATGGGATTAGAGAACTTTTCATCAGAAGGGTAGATTAAAGTAATGATGAAAATCTTTTCAAGAGTAAACTTGTGAGATGTTACCTTGGTCTGAACATGAGGAAGGAATTATTAGTGTGCTTTATGTTGCTCAAGGGATGGCAGGTAATATTAGAAGTAGGCCAGGCTAAAGATAAGATAGAACAATGAGATTATTTAGTTTGAGGCACTTGAAACATACTAAATCTGATTTTATTTTTGTATTCCAGATTCAATTCTTATACGATATAACAATAAAAGGTGAACCAAGGTGGTGTGTATGTGTGTGTGTGAGAGACAGAACAGTTTCTGTGTTTTACAGAAACGTATTCCTAACTCTTATATCACCAGTAAGTATTTTTAAATTTGTTATATATGATATATGACATCATGAAAAACACATTTTTAATTTTCAACATGTCATCATGCTTATTTTCAGCCCTAGAGATATTACAGATGGGAGATTTTCTCGCATAATATTTATATTGTGTTTTTATGATTCTCTAGTCAAAGTGAAAAATATAGTTATCAAAAGTGCTAAGATTCTAAATCCTATAAATCTTTGTTTCATTTTGTACCATTTTTATTCTTTTACCATTCTTGAAACCCCATGCTTACTATCATTTGACCAATGGTTCATGTATGAAGTTGTACAAATTGCCAAAGTCACAAAAATATATATAGCATTCAATTTGGAGCATGCCGGCACACAGTATTCCACAAATGGTTTTCCTACTTCTCTTTCTTAGAATTTCCTTTTTTTTTAGATGTGTATTTTTTGGCATGATCTCTATAAAACTCTTTCTGATTTATCTTCAAGACCAGTAATGAACCTAGGATTCAGAAAACTTAACTTTCTTGTTCATCATGATTTCTCTTTTAAGCTGGAACTAAAGGGAGAGAATGTATCTGAGACTAACCTCAAATGCGTTAGAGCAAATTTTGCAATGGGAGTTAATTCTTTGGTTCAAACAGGCTCAGATGACTTAAGTTTTTGCAATCATCTGAACACCACATTTTGAAAACCTCATTTGAAAAATCTAGGTCCTCTTTTTCTTCCCCACACCTCTTTGCCTGACTAGACTGCTTGTCATTTTCTCCTCCCATATTTTCTAAACACAAATTTTGCTTGATTACCAAATTACATTTTTCTGCTCACCCTTTACTTTAAACCTTCTCTTTCAAAATTGCCAATATTTTGATTTTTGATGACTTTTCTTAAGAAATACCTTGAATGTTCTTTTCAATCTGAGTGAATCTATTCAATCTATGTTCAAGGCTATTATTTTACACAGTTATCTTATATGTCAACCTTGTAAAACTCCTCTCGATCCTTGCACTTACTGTGGCTCTCACATACCATGTATTAGACAATCATTTTATGAATTAAGTTGAATCATCTCCATTGGTAGCTCCTATTTACATAAGACACTGGGAAATTATTCAAATCATAGACTCGTCTTGTTTGCATAGATAAAGGTAGTGTACCAGGCTCCCCCATTATATTACCTCATTAAGCTTCATTCATCAAACATGGGTTGAACACCTAATAATTGCATGTTGCCATGTTACTCTGTCCTAGAAATAGGACCAAATATAATTACATAATCATGTATTTGAAAAATATACAATTATATACATCTCACATAATCAAAATCAATTTCTGAAATAAAATAATTATACTAACTTGGTATCAATTACATCTTGTTTAAATAAATTCAAAGTACTCATCTTTGTTTAATCACATGTAAATGCTGATAAAGAGACTTAGTCCTTCCACATGGGCTAAATAAGTACCGAGGCATTGCTTTTCTTTGATAACTTTTCCATATTCACAAAAGATGAAAATTTTGTTTCTTCTCAGCACTTTAGTTTCCTTTTTTGTTTCAGACTCTCTGATTTTAGTTGTTTCCTAGGGTTGCTCATAAACAGAAGAAATGGAGCTGTGGTCTCAGGAGCAGCAAACAATTGTGGAAAATCATGAGGTAATATTGTCCTTGCAACATTTCCGGCCTACTTTTCAGGACCCAGGGGACTCAGATAAGCATTAGATGCGTGTCCAAAACAAACCACAGAGGTCTGTAAGCCACTGTGTACCCTTAGTATAACTTTTTTTCACAAGCAATTAACTTAGTAGAGTATATTCTTTTTCCATGATTAAAAAACTTAGAACAGGAAAGAAATACCTGGGTTTGTGTGATCTGACAATTTGGTGTCTTAATTCAAAATTCCAGGCAGTGTTGTATTCATAAAATGGCCACATTGTGATATGTAAGCCAAAGGACATAAGCGGTGCATCACGGGTAGGGAGTTTATTTTTGTTATTCTTTTGAAATCTTCAGTTGGTATAGAAAACAGACCCTTTGAGCTATATCAACAGTTGTGCAGGTAGACTTCCTACTTTGGGAAAAGAGCTGGTCTTTAGCTTTCGGGAATTGAGCCGAGCAGATGTGAAAAGTTCAACCAAAGGAAGAACAGATTAAATGCACTTTTGTGGTTGAAAAACCAAAACAGATGTTTTTATTAAACCACAAAAACCTGAACTCACTTAAATAGCACTAGGTGTCTGAATTTTGAATTTGTGTTTGCAATAATTAAAGCATTAAAGCTGTAAAAAGTAGGGTGTGCCCCTCAACTCTTAATCTTTGAAATAAAGAGTTTTCATACTAGTGAAAAAAACATGAAAATCACACAAGAACATAACATTGCTGTTATTATGCTTCTTATCTGAAAATGAAAAAAAAAAGTGTCTGAAATTCCAAACAAAACCTTTTAGAGATTTTTTTTATATTATTCAAAAACATTTTGAAAACAAAATAATTAAATGATGTCTCAAACTTACTAAAGCAATCCTGAAGTGTGTAGATTATTGTTACTACAAGGTCCACGTGAATGAGAAGGATAAAGTCCTAGAGCAAAATGAAGATACTGCTAGTATATGAATTCACAGGCTATTGATCAATTTACTGGAATACTTCCCTGCGCATGACAGCCTCTACCATGGGAGATAGAATGTGTGGGAAAGCAAATTCAAGTCACATAAAGCTGTACCTACAAACTCACATATAATTTTGGTTCGCTCTGTTTTTGCATTAATAGTCCACTTCTCTACTTTAAAACCCAAAGGTTAAAAGTCCAACTTAAAATAATTAAGAAAAAGATATCGTCAGAGACAGAGAGACAAAGATACACACAGAGTCAGAGACAGTGAGACTGGAGAGATTTGTCTCATGGTTAGAAGACTTTGATCGTTAATCTAGATACAATTTACACTTTGGGCCAAGAGGGATGTATTTAGCTAAAATGGACTTTAAAGAACTAGTCTTACTTTTATTTGGAAAAATGACCATTGCACGATGTGGGGTGATTTAGGAGAGAGCTGGGAGCATGCTAAGCTTTTCTGTCATGTAATAATTGAGTATTGGGAGTAGAGGAATCTTTAATGGTTATCCGTTCTCACTGGAAGGATTCTCTTCTCCACTGTAATTCTAAAATTGGGAAATGAATGAGGGTGACTTCCAAGTTGTCTGGGGATTTTTTTAAAATTGCACATCATTTTCTTTTTATATACACATTTCAAAAGTTTCCTGAGGTTGTTCTGGCTCCCAGCCCTCATTTCGCCATTCTGCTCTGACCTCCTTGAGAACTAACTCTTTATTCTACTTTTTTTCTTAACACCTCTGTGGATATGACCACTGCTTCACTTAAGCAACCTACAAAATGGCCAGACTGTTATATCTTCTATAGTTTATGAAAGAGTGCATAGCATCATATTGGTTATACATCTATATTGTATGAGAGAAAAAGTTATTACAACTGATTCCCTTGTTTCTCTATGTTTTAAAGATTTCACACCTACGTTGTGAGTTATGTAATGTTTTCATTAAATAGTTGTATATGGTGATAAATAATGATAAAAATATTTGATTGATTAGAAAAAACAAGACATTTAGTCAGAAGAGTTTTGAATTATAGATAATTTTTATTTAAAAAGTAGATTGTTGTCAATTTTTCTTTTTTCTATTTTACTTTTATTATTCTAATCCTGACAACAGTTTTTCGTCTCACTTCTCCCAGTCCAACACACACACACACAAACACACACACACACACACACACACACACACACACACACACACACCAATCTACTCCAACATTTCTCTTCACAAAAGGGCAGATCTCCCATGGATATCAACCTGCCATGGCATATCAATTTGCAGTAAGACTAGGGACCTCCTCTTTTATTAAGTCTAAACTAGTCAACCCAGTAGTGGAAAAGGGTTCCAAAGGCAGACAACAGAGTCACAGAGAGCTCCTGCTCCCAGTGTTAGGAGTCCAACAAGAAGATCAAGCTACACAACTGTAAGATATATGCTGAAGAGTCTAGGTTAGGCCCATGCAGGCTCTCTGGTTGAAAGTTCAGTTCAGTCTCCGTGAGCCCTAAAGGCTTAGGTTGGTTGCTTCTGTGAGTTTTCTTGTGGTGTTCTTGACCATTCTGGTTCCTGCATTCCTTCTTCCCCTTCTTCTAAGGGATTTCCCAGGCTCTACCTAAAGTTTGGCTGTGAGTATCAGCATCTGTTTCCATCAGTTGCTGGGAAAACCCTCACCAATGACAATTGAACAAGTTGCCACTCTATGAGTATAGCAGAATATCATTAGTATTCATTTCATTGATTTTTTTCTTTTTCTTTATTAATTTTTTTTTTACTTATTTATTTTACATCCCACTCACTCCTTACCCCACTGGCCACCCTCCCCTAGTCCTTTCCCCCATTCCCTCTTCTCTTCTCTTCTGAGGCAGTGGGCTCCTCCTGGGTGTCCCCCAACTCTGTTACTTCAAGTCTAAGTAAAGCTAGGTACTTCCTCTCCCACTGAGGCCAGACAAGGGAACCCAGCTAGAAGAACATATACTACAGACAGGCAAGAGCTATCCTCAGCTCGGGGCCCACATGAAGACCAAGCTGCACAACTGCTACATATGTGTGGGGAGGCTTAGGTCCAGCCCATGTATATTCTTTGGTTGATGGTTCAGACCTTGAGAGCACCAATGGTCCAGTTAGTTGATTCTGTTGGTCTCCTATGGAGTTCTTATCTCCTTCGGGCCGGCAATCCTTCCTATTCTTTCATAAGAGTCCCCAAGCTCTATCCACTGTTTGGCTGTGGGTATCTGTATCTGTCTGAGTCAGCTGCTGGGTGGATCCTCTCAGAGGACAACATGCTCCTGTCTGCAAGCATAACACAGTTTTAGGAATAGTGCCGGGGATTAATGTTTGCTCATGGGATAGGTCTCAAGTTTGGCCATTCCCTCAGTTTCTGCTCTAGCTGCCATGCTTATAGACAGGATAAAATATGGTTGAAAGTTTTGTGGGTGAATTGGTGTTTGTGGTTCCTGCCTGACTACAAGAGGTGATCTCTTCAGTTTCCATATCCCCAATGTACTGAGTCATAGCTAAGCTCACCCCCATTGAGTCTTGGGCACCTCCCTTATCCCAGGTCTTTGTCTCATCCTAAAGATGCCCCCATACCTCTTCTCCCCTATCAGTTACAGACTTCCATTCATTCTCATGGCCACCTACCTTGTCCCATACCTAATCCTGAACCTCTATTCCTTTTCACATCTCCATCCCTCCTAGTTCCCTCCTTTTATGTGCTTCTTATGATTATTTTATTCCTCCTTCTAACAAACCACAGGTGCCAACCTAGACTACTATAGCCAGCAAAACCCTCAATTACCATCAATGGAGAAAATAAGATATTTCAAGACAAATCTAAATTCAAAAAATATCTATCCTACAGGCAAAGAAATCTAGTACTACAGAAAATACTAGAAGAAAAATTCTAACCCAGGAAAGATAACTTCATTCAGGAAAACACAGGACATAAGTAATGCCATATCAGCAAATAGAAGGAAAGCACACACACACACGCACACGCACACACACACACACACACACTCACCACCACTACAACTATCACCGATACCACCACCAATATCAAAATAACAGGAAAGAGCAAACACTGGTAACTAATATCTCTCACCATCAATGGACTCAATTCCCCAATAGAAAGACAAAGACTAACAGAATGGATGTGAAAACAGGATCCATCATTCTGCTGTATACAAGAAACACACCTCAGCCATAGAGACAGACATTACCTCAGAATAAAGGGCTGAAAAAAGTTTTTCAAGCAAAAAGACCCTAGAAGCAAGCTGAAGTAGCCATTCTATTATCTAATAAAATAGACTTTTGACCAGATTTAATCAAGAGACCGAAAATGACCCTCATACTCATCAAAGGAAAAAAATCTACCAAGATGATATCTCAATTCTGGATGCAAGAGTACCCATATTTGTAAAAGAAGTGTTGCTAAAGCTTAAATTGCACATCTAGCCCCATACATTAATAGTGGGAACCTTCAATACCCAAGGCTCACCAACTGACAGGACATCCAGACAAAAACTAAACAGAGAAATAATGAAATTGACATTATGAATCACATTATGAATCACATATACCTAACAGACATTATGATTCATTCTTTCCTGGGTCAGCTTCTAGTCGCTGGCCCTCTGAGAAATGTCAGGAGATGGCATGAGAGGAATCTCATGCCATGGGTCACAAGCTGGACCAATTATTGGTTGACCACTCCCACAATTTCTGTGCCATATTTATCTTAGCACATATTATAGATAGGACAAATTGTAGATTGAAAACTTTGTGGCTGGGTTGGTACCCCAATCTTTTTACTGGAAATCTTACCTGTTTACTGGCTGGTACAGGCTTTGTATCCCCCATTGCTAGAAGGCTTAGCTAAGGTAACTCTCAGTGATTCCTGAGAGCGTCTTCTGCACTAGGTTTGTAGTTCATCCCAGAGATGTGTCCCACCCCCAATTTCAGGATTCCTTTTGTCTCTCCCAGTACCCTCTTCCTCCATCAGGCAGGTCAATAAAGTGCATCTCTGTATGTTCACTAAATTGGTAATGGTAGAAAATAGAGATGGTACTTCTGCTATATGAGGGGACATTCAATCCTGGTCTTCAAATATGTAAAAAGAAGAATTAGCTTAGGAGGGGTAAGTTACCATCTCCAAGAAAATTGCACACAAGCAAAACTTAAATAAAATAAAAGGAATGTTTAAAAGATTCCTAAAAAATTACTTTCTTAATTTGAAGTAAGTTGTTTCTCACTAGCTTCTTATTCCCTTCAAAAGTCTATAGCACTGGGGCTGTGGTTCTTTGGTTCACACTCAATCCATGGTCTTTATTCAATATGAATTTTGTTATTTTTCTGCTCTGAACTAGCTGATGTGTGATACCTAAATATAAAACTTCGTACTTGGTTTTTATTAGATGTAATTTTTATTGCAATTGTTCTAGAGTATTAGAGATGTGTTTGTATATTAATACTATATTGGCAAATACTATCTCTCTTCCATTTTCTTGTTATTTTAAAATTAAATCTCTTCTTCTTTGCATCAATTACTACATCTTCAAAAACTGAGCAAATATGAAGGATTATAATATATGTTTTTGTGTATCAGGTGAGCTTTGTCTCAATAAGCAATCATCAAATAGCTACAGTTCCTTTCATATGAGATGAATTTAACATTTATAGTTTTGCAGAATAAGACAAAGAGATAGAAGAATTGAAAGAGGTAGAGAGAAATAAGAACACCAAATAAAAGCCTTTTGGTTTCAATTTTTTCTGTGTTCCTACTTTTCATGTTGATTTGGGCATTTTGTCAGGCTGAGTGTGTGTCTTGTTTTTAAGGTTTGTTTTCAGATATTTAATGTAGTTCTCAAAAGAAGGCAGGCTGCTTAATATAATATATAAACATAGAGAAAACACTCCTTTCCATGGCTGTAGAAAAAAAGGAAACTCACTTTTGCTATTATTACTGAGAATTTTTTTTTAATTCAAGGGCAATTTTGACTTTAGATTATTTTTATGCTACAAATAAGATATGAAAATTTCAGCAATAATCATTTTAAATGTGAGTATGTGATACATAATTTCACATGGAAATCGAGATGTATTGTTATTGTGTTTCTTATTAATCTCCCAAGCCAGTAACTTTCTCATAAAATAAAGTGATTGTTGAAATCTGACTTATTACCTTGGATTTTTGTTGTTAGCTGCAAGCTATTTTTGCTTTCATTTATGGACAGAAATTTTGTTTTTTAAGCCACTTAATTTCTTCTGTGTTCCTGAGTCCTTTAATGAATGAGTAGATATTCTTATCAACTTAAACTTTTCAGTATGGAAGTTCAGGTCATGGAGAAAGAGACAGAATTTGAGCCCTTTCTTTCTTTCTTTCTTTCTTTCTTTCTTTCTTTCTTTCTTTCTTTCTTTCTTTCTGTTCATTGTCAGGCTTTTCAAACCTCTTTCCTCCAGGTTCTATTTCTCTATAAACCAAATTTTATATAGTTTTTATGACCCAGATGAAGATTCAATGTTTTCATTGAGTATTCTCTGAATCATGATATTCTATGCTAAATTTCCTTCTTGTGATATTATATCATTTTTTTCATTCTATTCTTCTATTTTCTCATTTTATTGGTTATTTTATTTATTTACATTTCAAATGTTACCCCCCTTCCCAGTTCCCCTCCACAAGCCCTCTATCCCCTCCTTCTTCCCTTGCCTCTATGAGGGTGCTCCCCAACCCGCACACCCACCCACTCCTGCCTTACCTGCCTAGTGTTCCTCTCTCTTTGGTCATCAAGCCTCCACAGGACCAAGCGGCTCCCCTCCCAGTGATGTGTTATATCATTTTTTTAAAAAAGTTTCTTCATAATCATTTATTTATTCAGTAAATATGGTTTACGTTTCTGCCATAATTTAAGTTTATTAGGCCCCATGATAGAACAGTAGAAAAATTAAAAAAAAAATACCTATCATATCCTAATCTATTATCAAAAGAGTCTATTTAAGTCTAGTGTAAGCAAGGAAGTCCTAGAAGCAATGGGAACATACAAATTACTCCCTATTCAAGCTGGAGCTTCAAGGACCGTTTATAAAGCACCCATGCCTGTCTTCATGCCTGCTGCCTGATTTATGTGCCCTTTTATAGTGCTCCAGGCAATTTAAATATACAGCCAGAGTTGAGGACAAATGAACCTTAGTCCATGTGGATGAGGTGTGGAGCCTTGGTTTACTGGGTGTTCACTGATGCTCATCTCCCCAACCAGTGGAACCTCCTGCACTCGTCCCTTTGCACTGACTGTAGAAACAGTCACAGAAGTCTGAAGAACTAATGATTATTTTATTATTAATAATATTATTATTGCTAAGCTGTGGGAGCGGCTAGCCAGTTCTAACCCTGAGGCTTTTTCTCTACATCTCATCGTTATGCTTTAGAATTCTTACAAGTCATTTAAAGGAGGAGAAAGATCGTACCTAAGCTGCCCGCAGCCTCATTAATGAACACCGTCCACCAGGAAACTTCTTAAACTTTACCTCCGGCGTTTATTCAGTTGAAAATATTAATTTTCTGGGTCCAGTTGCATTGTTAGTTTAGGCAAAAGTGAACACATTTTGTGGTACCTATGAATACAAGATTCAAATAATTTAGGTAATAAGCCAGAGTTCCCCCCTTCTAAGTCAGCTTAGAGATACTGTTATTAAAGGTACAGAGGTAACTGGAGGCTGGATTTTTCATCCTTGTACTCCTTGGCCTGGTTAATTGTCTCTTTCCCCATCCTGTCTTTCTAATTTGCTATGTAAACAAAACCAAAACAAACTGAAAAAAAAATGAAAAGAACAAAAGCAACTTCGTGGTTTAATTCATTCATTAATTAATTTTTGCTAATATACATCACTACTTAAAAGACAGAACTGTTAAGGTGATAGCAACTCAAGATAGGACAGTGCAATTCAGAACACACGAAAAAGATAACAGATTCAGTGAAATTGACATATGTTAGTGATTATGCAATCATTCATTTCCCACAGATTTCTTTTTATAGGAAACTTTGGAAAATCCCAGAAGAACTGACCGAGTCATTTAAACCACAACAGGTTTCTTTCAACATCAAAACCATGAGTAGGAGTAGGCGAGGAATAATTTAGCTTTTTCTTTTTCTTTCTTTTTCTTTTTTTTTTTTCTTAAGACAGGGACAGCCTGGTTCTGACTGTGCAAAGCTGTGGCTTCGCCTCCAGTGGATGCCTTCAGAGCAGCAGATCTGACTTCCTCCTCAAACCAAGGAGTCCTAAAAACATCCAAGCAGAGGAAGCATATTTTCCCCATGACATGAGAAAGGGCCACAAAGATCCAAATGAAAACGGACATTTCACCCGAGTGACTGTTTGTATCTCACCTTGGCTGTGTGCCTAATTCAACAGGCACTTAGGTGGCTGAAGAGGAAAATTTTTGTTACCATGAATCCAGCCCCCAGCCCCGGGTTGGACAGAGAGCCTTTTGACAGTAGGCCATGTTCCTTGTGCTTGCTGGCAAAATTACCCCATTTCTCTTCCAGTTGTTGTAGGGGTTTGAAAATCCCTCATTTCCTGGCGAAAGTTTTCTTTCTCCACAGATAAAGGCAAGGCATCTTTCTTCTACACCATTGACCACTTCTATCACCTCAGAAACTGTTTACAACCAGGCAGGGCTGCTTGAACACTCACTCTAGCTCTCCATGGCCTCTTGACAGCTGGCTGATGACCAAAGTGTTTCAGGGAAGTACTCCTTCCTCTGATTGTCCATGTCAGTGGGAGTCTGCGGACTGTCATCAGAAAGTTCATCTTACATGTATGACCACGGGGGCTTTGTGTGTTCAAATATGTATGTCTGAGGTGTGGGCAGAGTGCCTAGTTTGAAGCTTTTATGCATACTCGAGAGCCGTGACTGAGAAGGCCAGAGCAGAATGAAGGTATCACTCACTCCTTTGTTCCTCTCTCAGAAAGTACCATGACAAACAATGAACCAGAAGCTAGGAAGGAGCGCTGCTTACTGGCTTGCTCCTCATGCCTTGCTCAGCCTGCCTTCTTCCACACCCCAGGACCACCTGCCCAGGCATGGCACAACACATAATGAGGTGCCCTCCCACAGCAAACATTAATCAAGAAAATGACCCACAGGCTTGTTTGCCTACAAGGAGACTTACTGGGGCCATTCTTTCAGTTGACATTCCTTGCTCTCAAATGACTCTAGCAAAAGTCAAGTTTCCAAAATAAAACCTACCTAGGACAGTTTAACCTGTGCCAACTTGACACTCAAACATACTACTGAGTACCATGACTTCAGTGGTGATGAGGAGTCTAGTGCAGCGATGCAGACATGCCACAGTGTTATTCAGAAAGAGACAACCCGTCCTACCCTGGTGGCAAGATGAATCAACACAATCTTTCTCGGTGACATTTTAGCAAAGTAAGTTGAAAGCTTCCCACAATTATAGTTAACTCAGTCATTCTGGATTTCTGACGGGGTTAAAAACTTATAGCTATTTAACTTGAGAGAAAAGATTTGAGTGGATGGTCGTCATCTGACATTCATCCTAAAGCCAGGTTCAGAACTAAATATTTTAGTTAGGATAGATGACAGAGGTGCGGGTTAGTCAACAAAAGGATGGACTGGGTATTAGGACTATCCTGTACATCACTGGTACAAATTGGCATAATTATGCTCTAATTGTATCTTGAGAGAAAAGTTTCATTTTAACAGAAAGGGTGATGTGTGGGAGGAGCTAAGGTGGGAGGAGTACTGAGAGGAAGAAAAGGAGTAAGAAGAGGAGACGAAGAAGGAGAGGAGAAGCTAGGTGATGAAAGAGAGAAAGAGGGGGGAGACAGGGAGGCAGATGTTCATGTATCTCCACCAGTCAAAGATAGTTGTTATATCTAGGCCGGGTAGTGGGTTACACCTCTGATTGAACAATACCAAACTTATAAAGCCTATGATTATCATTTTTTAAAAAAATGTATAAATGCAAAAAGGAAAAGGGGGCATGGGATAGGGGTTTTCTAAGGGGGAGATGGGGAAAGGGGATGGCATCTGAAGTGTAAATAAAATATCTAATAAAAAAATAAAAAAAGAAAGCTTTAACATGTTTTTGGAATTGTTTTTTAAGTTTAAACAACACAGAATATAGAGAAGACACTGTGGTTTAAAATATGGTTAGTTTGGGTCAACTTGACACTAACCGTAGTCATTTGGGAAAAGCAAAACTCAGTTGAGAAAAATGCCCACAGCAGATTGGTCTGTAGGACATTTTCTTGATTGATGATTCATGTAGGAGGGTCCATCCCTTTGTGGGCAGTGCCATCCTGCCCCGACAGGTGGTCCTGGGGAATATAAGAAAGCAGGCTGAGCAAGCCTCGGTGAGTAAGCACAAGCAGTTTTCTTCTAAGGCTTCTGTTTCAGTTTCTAACTCCAGGCTCCTGCTACTAGTAAACTTGCAACTGAAGTTACAGTAGAAGCCCCAGGATTGAAGGGGTCATGAAGAGAAGTTGAGAAGTGTTAGCGTCAGTGAAAGAAGTCCAGTAGAGGCTACCTGTGAAGGTAAAGCCCAGGTACAGCAGAAACCCTTGCATTTTGGAGATGGCAGTGGCATGGGACAATGCTGAAGCCAGCAGTAGGTATGGAGGGTGGCTGGCCTGAGCCTATGAGAGAAGCTGAGCAAGCTGTTCATGGCAGAGCTAGAGAGCTGAGTCAGCAGATCTGAGACGCAGAAGTCTGTCACTGAGGTGTCTACTGTTGGTCTTTGACTTCGCTCAGCTTTGAATATAACTGCTGTAGTGCTTTCCTCTTGAAATGAAAAAAAAGTATGTAACTTATCTTTGATTTTACCTAAGCTCATGGTTGAGAGACTTTGAACTTGGAAAGGAAGTTTGGACATTTAAAAAAAAAAACTTAACTCTTAAAGTGTTTGAATTTTTAAAGACTGGGGGACTATTAGAAGTTGGAATGTTCTTTACATTGTGATACTGATATTTATATGAGAGCTTTGGGGATAAATAAAAAAGGAAATGCAATGTTAGTAGTATGTTTGAGTGTCAAGTTGACATAGGTTAAACTGTCCTAGGTAGTTTTTTTTGGTAACTTGACTTTTGCTGGAGTAATTTGAGAGAAAGGAATGTCAACTGAAAGAATGGCCCCAGTAAGTCTCCTTGTAGGCAAAGAAGCCTGTGGGTCATTTTCTTGATTAATGTTTGCTGTGGGAGGGCACCTCATTATGTGTTGTGCCATGCCTGGGCAGGTGGTCCTGGGGTGTGGAAGAAGGCAGGCTGAGCAAGGCATGAGGAGCAAGCCAGTAAGCAGTGTTCCTTCCCAGCTTCTGGTTCAGTTTTTGTCTCCAGGTTTCTATCTCGAATTTCTTCCCTAACTTCCCTCAGTAATAGATAGGACCTGTAAGCTGAAATTAATTTTCTCCTTTCCGAATTGCTTTAGTAATGGTGTTTTATTACAGCAATAGAAACCACAACTAAGATTCAAGAGAGAGAAGTCAGACAGGACAGGAGACTCAGAGACTTCCCAATGCTTTCTGAACCTTCCTACCAAAGTTATCATTAGGTTTTCAAATAAATCCTAACTCCAAGCCCTATTGGTACAATGGATTGCACTGTGATGTTACACTTTCTTTGTTTATACTTAGGTCATTGAGTTGATATTCACGGTGTGATGTGGCTGGCCTTTTGGGGTCGGGTACAGTCAAACAAGTTTTAAGGTAGGTAGTGCAGAAGTTACACTCAATCTGCTGCCTTCTATAAGATAGATCTTTCTGGCTTTCTTGTTGATAAAAAGTTGTTTGTACATTTATGTACAGAATGGGCACCAGGCTCTTGACCGTGTAGGTTATTTGTCCCTCTGAGTTCAAAATAGTTGACATGACATAGGCAGTGGTCTTATACATTTTGGGACTATATCCGGCCAGTGTGGATGGATAGAAGAGCTCTTGTTTGTGCATCTGACTTTTAACATGGGTGGCTGAATTAGAAACTACTAAATAAAAAACCGCAAGGGAAATAAAAGGACAAAAAATGTTTTACAATGCAGTGGCACGGGGTTCCTTTAACAGGATATTTTTCTGCACCCAGTGCAAAACCTTGTAAAAGTTCAATAAATAATTGCTGGCTGAATTAATAAATGCATAATGCTGTTGGAACACTTTGTTAATGGTATAGAATTATATATAGTTAGAATTGGTAGCTATATTTAAATAATTCATGTGGGTATTTCCTTAAATGGTATGATAAAAATGTGAGCTGTTGAAGTACCAGAATAGATTTATTATCTTTTAAACTCTTTTTTTCCCAACAAGTAAATCTATTGTTGCAAATATTAACTATGAAAACATCATAAAATATCTACCTGATATCACAACCTCCTTAGAATTCAGACAGTGAACATTTATAATCCTAAGTAGAGACTATTTAAGGTAATGAGTTCTGAATAATATTTATTAACTATATTTTAATGATCCATCCTTTTTATTAAAAACATTAAAATCTTTTAGGAGTCACTTCATAAATGTAGTTTTAATTCTTTTACTCTATTCATGGGCCACTGCTCTCTTAAGAAAAGAGATTAAGTGTTTTGGGTTTAGAGAAACAAATTACTGTGCTAATCATCAGGTATTTCTCCTTTTGATATAACCACTGATGCAGTAGGATTTTCATTACTGTGCTACTGAACTATTTGCCAGGGATGGGAAATCTGGTGTTAAATGGAGAAAGTCCAGAAACAGACTAAATCTTCCTAAATAGAATAGAGTATAGGCAGAGAAACATGGCGCTACTGTATAGGTAACATAATGTAACACAAAGACTTTTGGTTACATTTATAAACATAATCTCAGGGTTCCCAGAATTATAGGCCTGTGTTTCTATGTGGCATGCAGTGTTAAACAGCCAGGAAAAATACGGCTATCCCAATCTATAGCATAAAGTGTTTAGTTTGACATTGAAGATTTTTTGCCAGGTTTAGTGGCATTGCTTGGTCACGTTTTTGGCTTCATTTGACAAGCTAGGATCAAGTAACACTTTTGTCCCTATCTCTTGTGATAATCTGTTTATGCTGGATACTACTGATTTCTTAGATGAGGCAGGTACATTTCAATTAGGCAAACTGATTGTGTTGTGGCATTGCTGATAGCTTCTCTCTATGCATTACTTGTATGGTCAGCATGGACTTTTGTATTTTTAATCATGGTAGGAGCACTGAAAGCCTTGCTAAAGCTTTCTTCTGCCACAGGAACGTTTTACAACATTTCATCCTATAATGTGCTGGAAAATATAATGAAGTCTCAGTGGGTTTTTAAAATATTTCTGAATCTGTACTTTAACAACCTGTGTGCACTCTATCTCTTTTGTTTTTTTTAAGGAGACACGACATGGAGTCCTAACCAGGCTTTATTGCTGTTCTCTTTGATGCTTTGCCTATTTTTTAATCTTTTGTTGCAATTATTCAAAGAACCCTTCTCTTAAATTTGCCACTCTGCAATTGCCTGGAAGTCATAGTGAATACTGCACCCAGCTTCTGTATGAAGGAGTTTCTTAATGTTGCCGAGCCAAGTGCTGATAGACAGCAGATCTGCTACTGTTCCCAAGGCTTACATCTTTCTGATTCTTTACCATTTAGCCTGAGTCAATTTTGTTTAGTTCAAGAGTGAAAATTATTTATTGAATTATCACAGGATTCACATTACACATAATAAGTCAAATAATTCCTCATACATGTATTTAGGAGGACGTATTTCCAATAAATAGCAACATAAAAATGTTCCTGCCTCAAATTTCTGTTACTGTATGACTTTCTTCTTAGTCCACCGAGGCAACGTTTTCCTCTTTCAATTTCTCTATTAACTTTAATTAGACTCATGAGTTTGCTGGCCAGGTGGGTTTTCCCTAAACACTCACAACCCCGTTTTTTAGTTAAGTTAAACTGCAATTTTGAGGCAGAATCAACAATTATAAGCTCTAGAAGATTCCAGGGCCATCACAATTCATCTTCCACACCAAGGAGTTCAGCAGGAGGCACTTTAGTAAGCCAAGATAGGCTTTTTTTTTTTTTTTTTTTTTTGGAACACTATGGATTCATTTTCGAAAACAATATTGGTTATGATTCCACAGCTGGAAGATCTCCAAGGAAATGTCTGTCCCTGTGAAAACATGCTTGGTCCATATGGCATAAGGAACACCATCCTGAGTGGCTGGTTCTCTGTTTTTCTGTGACATATTGTGTAATATGGAATTTTCCATGTGTGTCGTCATAATAGACTAGTTGAGTTTAGTCTAATTTGACATTTTGGTTCATTTTGTTTTGTTTTGTCTTCTCGGAAGCATAAACTTGCCCACATCACGAGTATCCTTTAGGATACTAATATACGTCTTATTTGTAGTTTTCTTACAAAGTCTTTTAAAAAGCACAGACTAGAGCTGAAACTCTTCCTGCTATCCTACAGGGTTTAGATCAGCTCAGGTACTGGCTGCTGGTTTAATAAAAGGATAGGATTTCCATTTACTTCAGGCAGGCTTAATGTATTGTTCTCAGAGTGAGACAGTCAGAATGAGTCAGGAGCCAAAGAATACACTTTATAGACACAAATAATCGTAAATTCAGGATGTCACCTTTAGGCAGAGGCATTTTTATTATTGTTAGTGGAGCTGCTGAGTAGGTTTGATGTTTTATTCTCCAGAGGACTCAATGTTCCTGAGTCCTGGAGCCCTGTCTTTATCAGGCTCACAAGGAGGGAGCCCAGCCAAACTTGCTTCCTATACTTCTCTATGATTGATAGCAGATGGCATGCTTTAAAATAAACCTATCCATTAGCAGTCCTCAGTGTTTTTACTCAAGGCATTTACAACTGTCTCAAGCAGGAAGCGCATTCACTCCACAAGCAAGCTTCAGTCCACAACAGCTGTACAGGTGCAAATCTCTCATTAACTCTTAAATCGTGGTGTGATAAACAATGGCCCTCTCTTACTTTATTTAGAAGTGCGTACTCCAAAGCTCTTGTGGATTTACTCTCCTCCACAAACGAGGAGTTTTACTTAGCCACAGCTATATTACGCACCAGTATGCTTCTCCTCGGAACGTAGGTGTCATGTGGGTATGATACTTTAAAAGTTTGCTTCTATGCACACAGATTTAATAGTGCATCATCAGTCTCTCAAGAGTATTTCCAAAGACCTAAAAAAGAAGAAAAAAACTCAGAAAATGTCCCTGGCAACTCTCAGGTGCCTGGTTTCTTGGGCCTAAGCTGGATGTGCCCTGAGACATCAGATTCATGTCGAGAGTGGTGAGTTCACAGCTTAATTTTAGGCACAGCATTAAATTCTTAGCCTATTGATAGATGATGTTATTTTTACCACTATGTTTAATTCATGTTTAATTTAGGAGAAAAGAGTGGCCTCGGGATTTTGACGTGTGTTCGGGGGTGGAAAGAAAGTCTTGTAGTTTAAGTCAGTTAGTTATTAATACAAACTTTATTTTAGATATTGCTCTAGAAAGCTACTAAAATGAGGTTGTTTTATATTTTAAATCTTACCAAAAACCTTAAAGAAAGTATTAATGTTTTGGGTTTTACAAATGAGAACACCACTAAGCTGTTTTTTGTTGTAATACAAACGGCCTTTTTTAACCAAAGAATTTTCATGTCCATGACACTTTGATGGCCTCTGTCTCAAAGTCTTCATTTCTTACTTTAGAATCTAAGTTTGGACCCATAACTGTACATGCCTAATATTACTACAATAATGGCAGAAAAAAATAGTGGCTGCATCTTGCTTGGACTTGTTCGTGAATGTAGCTTTTAATTTTATATTGCTATCACTAACACTAGTAAAGATATTCCAGCGACATTCAACACCTGAGGTATATTGGTCCTCTCTGCTTCCCTTCTATGTCTGGAACTCTGTGCGTAGAAAAATTTTAATGTCCAAACAAATCAATTCCTTTTTTTTATTTCACACTTTATTAATTAGATGCATACAGAGTTGCCAATCAGAGGCACTCATCAGCATGAGGTAATACCAGTTTTCACTTGAAATTGATAAGACTTTGCCCCAAAGCAAAGTAATTTGACACTTTAGCTTCAGCAGCTTTATTATTGGTGAATGTGTAATTCCCTTAGGCCTTCTGAAATAATGAAAGTGGTTAATGGAGCCCTCATTACAACCTTCCATGGGTCCCCACGGGCTCATGCTGCCATGATAGGTGAACCTGAGCCAAAATATCTCTTCAGTGGGCATCTGGAGAGGCGAAGCAGTAAAAGTCATAAAATATGCCCCATGACTACCCTAGACCATGATATTATTTTTAAAAGGATAGTTCATATTAAATAGAAGTGTGCCATTGATCTTCTTGTGAACAATATAGATGGTCCTAAAAAATACAATGGGAGGAGCTAAGTATGCACACAGTACTTTCTACACCCATCTTTATAGGTCCCAAGAGTCATCATGGTGAAGCAATCTCTCTCTCTTTTCTCTCTCTCTTCTCTCTCTCTCTCTTCTCTCTCTCTCTCTCTCTCTCTCTCTCTCTCTCTCTCTCTCTCTCTCTGTGTGTGTGTATGTGTGTATGTGTGTGTAGTGTGTGTATATCTATTTTTCTACTGTTACTTTTTGTCTTTTGTTTGTGCTTTGTTTTGACTCTGAGACTCACTATGTTACTGAGTTGGCCTCTAACTCAGAATCCTTCTCACTCCACCTCTTGAACAGCAGATTATAGAGGCAAGCCCCACTCTGCCCAATGACACAGTTGCATTTTAGTATTTGTAAATTTACTTAAATAAATTTTAGGATAAGTATACCCAAACACAAGGTAAAGGTAGAAACATAACTAGAATAACCAGGGATATTTAAGTGAAAAAATACTTTCATTTAGATGATTATGGCTGCTATGACCTTTGGTGGCCAGGAACACTTCATTTGGATTTCTGAGAAGTAAATTCATATTGGGAGGTGGTTATAAAAGGTAACACTAGGCTGAATGAATATTCCATACCTCTTGTTGTAAGCTTCAAGGGCATATGGCTGAGAACCTGAGATCACTCAAGGGCATTCTGGTATAGAAGCAGGGGCATTAATGACTCCCCTCCACACTTCATCACTAGTTTCAGTATCACAGTAAGTGGAATTAAGGTGGGCAGATTTATAAACTCTTTAAACAGTGGGAAAATCCCTAAGGAAGGGACACTAGGAAAAGAAGTATATGTGTAACCCTAAGTATTCTGCAGAAAGAAATCTTTAGTAAGAAATCTTTCATTTTTTTCCCAAGATGAACATTATGAGTTTGAACAGTTTAAGAATATGCTTAAACATTAAGATTTGGTAGACTGAATTGATTCATGCTAAGACTGTATTACTATCAAAGTAAGCTATGAATTCATTACACCCATTAGATATGGAGCCTCTTATTTTGTGCAATTACAGATAATCAGCTTTTGGAATGTAATGGTGGAAAATATTTTCTTGTCTTCTTCCCTTTGGATAAAAACTCTACATCTTTATTCTGTTTGGGGGGGCGGTTATTCATTTCATTTTTTAAGTTTTACATTATCCATTTCACGTCCTGCTTATTGCCCTTAACCTGCTCACCACCACCCCCCACAGTCTTTCTTCCCATATCTCTCCCCTTCTCTGACAGGATGGGGGACTCTTGGATATCTCTCCATCAAATCACATCAAGTCTCTCCAGGATTAGGTGAATCCTTTCCCAACTGAGGCAAGACAAGCAGTCCAGCTAGAAGAACATATCCCATGGACAGGCAACAGCTTTGGGATAGCCCTCACTCCATTTGTCTGATCCCGAATGCCCCTCATTTCCTCCCTCCATCTGCCTCCTCTGACTATTTCATTACCATTTCTAAGTGAGATTCTCTCATTCTCTCTTCTGCCTTTCTTCTTTAGCTTCTTTGGGTCTGTGGAGTGTAACATGGTACCTGTATTTTATGGCTAATATCCATTTCAAGTGAGAACATATTATGCATGTCCTTTTGGGACTGGGTTACCTCACTCAGGATGATATTCTCAAGTTCTATCTATTTGTCTGCAAACTTCATGATGTCTTTGTTTTTAATTGCTGAATAGTATTTTATCATGTAGATATACCACATTTCTTTATCCATTCTTCAGTTGAGGTACATCTAGGATGTTTCCAGTTTCTGGCTATTAAGAATAAAGCTGCTATGAACATAGGTAAGAAAATGTCTTTATGGAATGGTGGATCATCTTTTGGGCATATGCCCAGAAGTGGTATAGCTAGGTCTTGAGGTAAACTATTCTCAGTGTTCTGAGAAAATTGCAAATTGATTTCCAAAGTGCTTATACAAATTTACACTCCTGTAAGCTCCTTGCATCCCGGGTTCTCAATTGTAAGCTGAGAATAATAAGCAGGCTCTGAAAATCAAGGCTAGAGCTATTGGCTTCTGCCTCTTTTCTACCTCTTCCTCTTGTCATAATAGGTAGTGATAGCTGATTACAGAGTCTTCATGCTGAGCCAGTGCGAGGCCTCTAAAGTCTCAGTGCAGGGATCAAGGCAACTTTCCTGTCAAGCTCATTGTCAAAGTGAACTTGAAAGGAGAATTGGCCAGCCCTGGTGGTCCTTGATAGTCACTAGCATTCAGATGTTCAGAAGCAATAGTGTTTTTTACCATGGAATAGGTATTCCAGATTCAACCAGACACAGGTGGTAAATAAAGAAATAAAGAATTCATATATTGGTAGGTATTACATAAGTTTTGTTGTTTTATATTGTATTTAATAGATGCATTACTTTGATGAATGAGTCCTAGTAGGAAAATTTTGACAATCATCTCCACATGTTCATTTATGATCATTATGATTTTAGAGATTCTAAAATCTGAAATCGCCATTTACTTTTTGTTAATCACTTGGCCTCTTATCCAAAAACCTTAAAATAATTTATGCTAATTTATATCCAGTCTTTTTACTTCCTTGATAGAAAATGCATTTCTAGGGTCCTTTTTTATAACCATCCATCCCTTGAAAATGTGATACTATTTTGCTAAGAATTAAAAATTTCTAAGTAGAGCATATTTGTGCATTGTCTTGTCTGAATTCTGTGCAGTTGGATGCATTTGCAGCTGAAGCTCATTGCCAGGTACAGGCTGTGACTCAGTTCCTTTCCATTATCAGTCCTGGTTATAAGTAGGCCACCGTTACTCTGTACTCTGAGATAGTATTAAAGGCCTTTTCAAAAATCAAGATACATTCAGCTTATGGAAATTCATAATCAACTATCAAAGAAATAATCTAACAGAGCACCTATTTCTTAAACATTTATTGAACAGCTTCACTTGTTTTTTTTCTCTGTCTTTTTCCCTTTTTATTATATAAAAAAAGGAAATTGAAGAGATAGCTTAACTTGTCAATTGAAGTAAGCTAGGAATTTGTTACATCTCCTAGACATACAATCTTTTCTTTTGTGGAATTCTAGATATGTAGAATTGCTGCTTTTGTGGTCGACCTGGGTTCCGTTGTTATAACCCACACAAAAGCTCATAACCATCTGTAACTCAGGTTATAGAGGATATGACACCTTCTTCTGGCTTCTGTGGGTACTAGGCAAGCATGTGGTATATATACATATCTCTAGGCAAAAAAAAAAATCATATACATATAAGTAATCTTAAAAAATTACAGGTACAGACAGAGAAAACCAACTCATCTAGATATTATATTTAAATGTATTTTGAATTTGTTTTATGTTTTTTCTTTTTCTGAGGCCTTTGGCCAGTGAATAATTGAGAGATTATTTAGCAGAAAACCTGGTATCCCTGGATATTATGATAACAATGACTGCTGGTTCTATTTCCCAATAATAAAAGTTTTGACCCTGTAAAATGAGTGTAATATTACTAATTTTATTTGTGTGATTGAAAATTTAAATTTAAAATTTATTGCCTTCAACTTTTTTAAGAAATAAAGGTGTAAGAGCCATGTACAGTATTAGGGTTGTTCTTCCCAAATGTGCTCCTTTACTAAGAGAGAGAAACAATGACATTGTCTTTTTACTAAAAGAGAGACTCAATGGTACCCAATGGTACCAAGTGTTTGGGTTTTGTATTAATTAGGGTTACCATGGGCATGATGGAACACCTTGACTAAAAGCAGCTTGGGAGGAAGAGTTTATTATTCTATACTCTCATATCACTGTTCATCATCAGAAGAAGTAAAGGAATTGAAGCAGACCAGGAATCTGGTAGCAGGAGCTGATACAGAGGCCATAGAGGAGTCTATGACTTGTTCCCCATAATTTGCTCACCTGCTTTATTATAACACCCAGGACTACCAATCCAGGAGGTTGCATCACTCACAATAAGCTAAGTCCATCCATACCAACCAGCAACTAAGAAAAGGCCCTACAGGTTTGCCTTGGATCTTTTGGAGGTATTTTCTCAATTGAGGTTCACTCCTTTATAGCGTGGGTCAAGTCGATTTAAAACTGGTTAGCACAAATTCCAAAGGTATTTGATATTTGTTTTATTCAGTTGGGTTTCTTGGAGCAGCATTAAATTGTACTTTATAGTTTAGGATAATGGAACAAGCAAACAGATTATTAGATTCTTCAGATGTAACAAGTTAAAAGTTTTAAATCATCACCCCTAAATGCAATCAAAATTTTTTAATGATTAATGTGAAACAGAATTTACTTTGCCAATGAATAAATATATACTTTAACTTATGAGATATATAAGCAAACATATCATTAGGATGAACACAGTACATTAGATAATATTACAATTGTTTATACAATTTTGTTTTCTACTGTCCATTTGCAGGAAATTACTCAGCCAGATTTGGCAAGGCTGAGCATCCCTTTTAGTAAAATTCAGGTCTAAAGACTTATGGCCACAATTTCCTCATTGAGAAATGTTCTTGTGATGATTCCCAGGAAGATTTAAAAAAAAAAAAAAAAAACCCTTAATAATAAACAAAATAGCAATATAAATTTTTATGGAACTTTAATTCTCAACGAATCCCAGAATGCATATAAACCATTATTCAAACCATACACAAAGACTGGCGATGCAGGGCTGCACACTGGAGCTGAAATGTCAGTTGGAGACCTTTTTTCTGCTGAAAAACGGGTGTGGTCTGTATGACCTAATAGGGCTCTTCTGGCTCTGGGTTTTGCACCGCTGTGTGGGTGGAATTCCTGGGCTTTAGTGTTGTGCAAGTCATGGCTGTATTGTGGTAAAAGGTGGGAAGTAAAGAAGAATCTAGCAGTGGAAAGAGGTGTGGGAAACTGAAGGATGATGTTCCAGTTCCCGGTGGTGGTGATTACAACTGAATTACAAGTGGACTTTCCAGGAGCCATTGAAAGAAATATCTTGGATTGCCAAATAAAAAATTCTGTTATGGAATATTTTATGTGTGCTGAAAAAAAAAGTAAAAGATGAGATTGTGTCACATAGAGAACTAAAGAGTGGGGTGGACCTGAGAGATGTTCCAATTAAAAAAAAATGTATTTTATCTTTAAGAAAAGCAAGGAACACAGAGGACTTGTGCTTAGAGTATTACCATAGGGCAACCTCCAAACTCTCTGGTTTTCTGGAATAAGGTGATTCACCAAGTCCATCCATCCTCTATGCTTCCTAGGATTGTGTTGGCAGAGAGGGATGAAGACCCAAAAGAGCCACTTCCTCCCTCCCACCCTCCCAAGGTTAAAATCTCTCCTAGAAATAGGTTTTTTTTTTTTTTTTTTTTTTTTCGTTTTCAAAATATTCAGGCCTTCATTTTGTTTCCAAACCCATTTAGTGAGTGTCAGCTATGTGCCAGGGATTATGTAAAATAGAGTATCTGAATATGAAGGAAGGCATTACAGCACAGAAAGGAAGCATGTGCAAAACATGTTTTAATGCATTTAGTGCTTGGCCTATGAAGTAGAATTTGATTTCTCTTATAGGTATGGGAGGGGGAGGGAAGGAGGAATAGGGAGAAATAGAAAGAGAGGGAGAAAGGAAGGGAAAGAGAGATGGAGAGGGATATATGGACAGAAAAGGAGAGAGAAAGAGATAGAGATAGGTATAGAGAGAAGAGAGAGAGGGAAGGAAGGAGGGAGAGAGGGGGAAGAATACAGTAAGGAAGAAAGGAAGGGAGAGAGGAAGTGGAGTTGCTTATGTGAATCAGAGCTTGTGACTGGGCTTGATATACCCAGAAAACATATATACACATATACACAGAAACACACATGCCCACACACACACAATCACACACAAACATATCTATCTATCTATCTATCTATCTATCTATCTATCTATCTATCTACTATCTTTCCATCCATCCATACACACATTTTGTTTAGCAGGCAAATTTGGCTCCTTTTTCTGAAGAGTAATATATCATTCATTATTTACTACTATTATAAGCATGACATTTCCTGGAATAAAGACAGTGATGATTAGTGCTAGCCTTAATCTTTACTACATTTATTGTTTCTGTCACTTCAAATGATGCCTTTCTTTTTAAAATAGTTGTGTTGTTAAAAATAACTTGTACTGGGCTTCGAAGATAGCTCAACTATTAAAGTCCTAATCATGCAAGCATGAAGAACTTACTTTTTGGACAGAACATATGTCAAAAAAAAAAAAATCCAGATGTGGTAGCATGCACTTGAAAGGTTATTATAGCAGAGGCAGAGACAAGTAGTTCCTGGGGCTTGCTAGCCAGGTAATACTGGACGATTTATGGAGTTTCAAGCCAATGAGAGACTCTTTATAAAAAAAAAAAATGAATGAATGTAAGAAAGAAAAATAAATGAAAGAAAGAGAGAGAGAAAGAGAGAGAAAGAAAAGGGAAACAAGGAATGAAGAAAAAATGTGGAGGAGACGTGCCATGCCCAGAGATCTGAAAAGAAGTCTGCACGACCCACAGAACCCCTGGAGCAACTAAAAAAAGGCAGTCCTATGGGAGAATGCCTTTTAAACAACTGATTCCAGAAACTGGAATGAAAGATGTCAGAGCAGAGGCCGGCCAATGGGAGAGAATGGTGACACAAGAAGGTAGTGATACAGAAAAGCGAGGCTGCAACAAAGAACATGGCATTACTGAATAGGGCCAGCCTGCAGCAAGGAGCTGCTGCTGCTGTGTGCCCTGCTGGAGGAGAGTAGAGGGCACTGGGATTGACCACAGGTTGCGAGCACAATAATCTTGACCAGTGAGCCTCAGAGTGGCCTGTAACAGGCATGGGGTGGTGTGTAGCAGACTAGAGCTCCCAAGAATTCCGCCTTCCTGACACCCTGCCTAGTCTCAAGATCAACCTGACTCCAGGCAACAGCAGGATATCCAAATCAAATCTCAGTAATGATTTAGTATTTATGGTACTTCAGAAACCAGGAACCTGGAACCAAACCACTGATTCTTTGCAATGAGTATTTGCATGTATAGCTGTTTTGGAGGAAGAAATACATACTGTGTGACACACTGCAGTTTGAAATGCCACTTTGGAAAACAGTGACTCATGTGCAGTGGAGAGTGGAGGAACTGGAGATACAGGGGCAGTGACAGGTGTGGAGGAAGGCTGTGGTGGACAGGGCAACATGTCATTGGTGAAAAGGGCCAGCAGGGTGATGTGCAGCAGCCTGGAGCTAGTACATGTTCTGCTGTCAAGCACACCATCCAGCCACACAATCCCTCTACTTTGAGCAATGACAGAAGGTCTGAGATAGAGAATGATTTATTTTTCTCTCTTAGTTGGACCTCTTTGAAAGACCCATATTGTCAGTGTTGTCCTGGAGGCCATGATAATAGTCATGGTTCTTGGTACAGCCAGGGATCTTTCTACTAGTATCTGTAGTTCATGCTGCCACCCCAGTCTGTGTTGATGTCCAAGGTCCATATTAAGCTGGTGGCCCAGGCTATATCACCAGAGGCCAGGAAGACACCCATGATCTGTGCTACCACTGGAGGGCATGCTGATGTCTGTGGTCTATGCTGCTTCCATGTTGATACCTGTGGCTTGGGCTGCCTAGGAGAGCCATGATGGTGTCCTTGGCTCTTTTCTGGCTGAAAACTGTGTTGATATCCATGGTGTATACTAACACTGGAGCCCCTCCTGTGGTCCATGGTCTGCGCTGCTGCCAAGGACCATATATATTTCTATGGTCCAAGCTGTCACCAGAGACCATGTAGAAGTCTGATTCATGCTCCTTCTTATTATAAAAGACAAAAAAGCTTCTTTTTCAGTGATATAGATGACTTCAGACTCACAGTGGAGAATGAGAGACATGGCAGACTTCTATGAAACTTCTTATCCTTCCCTATTACGCCCAGAACACAAACAATGTAGAAAGAAAGCAATCAAAAAGAACTCTTTAAAATTATGAGAGGGAAGCTCTTTACAGTTGATGGTATCTGGCAGAGGTGGCAGTGCAGAAAGACTCAGTTATCTTTAAGTGGCTGGTCACTGAGAATTTGACCATGATCCAGTGAGTATATGGTCAACACAAAATATAGACTTGGTCGTCTCCTCCTTCTCCTCCTCTTCCTCCACTCTTCCTCCTTCTTTTCCTCCTCCTCCTCCCCTCCTCCCCCTCCTCATCCTTCTTCTTCCTCCTCTTTCTCTTCTTCTTCCTCCTCCTCCTCTCTTTTCTTCTTCCTCTTCCTCTTCTTCTCCTTCTCCTCCTCCTCCTCCCTCCTCCTCCTCTTCCTCCTCCTCCTCCTCTTCCTCCTCTTCCTCCTCCTCCCTCCTCCTCCTCCTCCTCCTCCTCCTCCCTCCTCCTCCTCCCTCCTTATCCTCCTCCTCCTCCTCCTCCTCCTCCTCCTCCTCCTCCTCCTCCTCCTCCTCCTCCTCCTCCTCCTCCTTCTTCTTCTTCTTCTTCTTCTTCTTCTTCTTCTTCTTCATTTCTGGGAGGAGGTTCCAAAAGTATGTGTTGGGGGATGTACTTGGGAGAATTGGAAGTAAGTGTAATCAGGATGTATGATGTGAAATTCCCAAATAATTAATAGAAATGTTATGTTAAAAAAAGAAGTGAGATAGAGCCTGAGGAACACCATCCATAGTTGACATATGGCTTTCACAACCATGTGTATATTCACAAGTATCTCTTATACATATACACAAAGTACCCATTTACTCTTGATACTTTAAGAGAAAAAAATGTGAAGGCTACTAGTGCCTGCTATATGGCATACATCAAGGAAATAGTTATTAAGTTCTTATACTTATAATGTATCAGTAATCATTTTCTCTACACAATTATTGAAGCTTTGGGCCTTAAACTTGCCTGGGGATGCTCAATAGGCTAGTAGCAAACTGTAGATTCAAAAGACTTGTGTACTTGATTTGAAAAGTCATTCAAGGCGGTGGGAAAAATGATCCAGTGGTTAAAAGAACCTGGCTACTCTTGCAGAAGAGTAGTGTTCTATTTGAAGCAGTCTAATAATTATATAATAACTATATGACAGATCATAATTTGAGGTAATTTAATGCTATGCTCTTGTCTTTTGAGACACCAGGCATGTATGTGGTGCACAGACATTCCCTGCTAAACACACACACACAGACACACACACACACACACAGAGAGAGAGAGAGAGAGAGAGAGAGAGAGAGAGAGAGAGACAGACAGACAGACAGACAGACAGACAGACAGAGAGATTAAGAGGGAGAGAGGAAAAGATAGATTGATCGATAGGTTGATCAATAGAAAGATATAGAAAAACAGAGATAGAGACATAGATAGAGATAGAGATAGACAAAGACTTATGACAGTGTATTACTGAGACAAGCTAGGGGTCAGCAGAGGAATTGGATACTCTGTGTAATTAAGTATTGAGAGAAGAGATATACTTCTTTGTCAAGTAAGATACACATGAAAAGTGAACAACAAAAGTTTGAGAAAGAAACCAGTATTTTCAAAATTCCCATACTGTTTTTGGGGGGGTAGTTTTCTTTAAAGTTTTCCAGAAGATATATAGCAGGTATAATTATTTCCCAAATGTATAGATAAGAAAACTAACACACAAGTGTTTGTTGCATTTTAGAGTGAGTATAATTATTAAATATCTTCTACATATATACATATATCTGTATCTGTAATTTTGAGATGTCTATGATTTCTGACATTTTATTGTTACATCACAGAGTAAAGCTTGTATGTATATTGTTGAAATCACATAGGTTGCATATATTATTCTTTAAAGTGCTTCCTTGATGGATGGCTGAAAGTTTTGCTGGCTTTATAATTAAAGCAAACAGTTTGTATTATTTAATGAGTGCGAAGAAAGTAAATACAAAATGTATATGCCCCTTGTCTCAGTGTGCATATACACCAAAACAGTTATTTTTATGCTATTGTGCACCAGATTAAATCTATGTCTAGTGAAAATAACCTACAATTCCATCCCTGTGGTAAAATTTGGGTCCACTAAAACTCACTGTACATAGCCTTCCAGAGTGACCTTCGGCGACATAGCTGTTAACCAGCATGAATGTAACTTAATTTCCTTGTGAGTATTCAAAATGTTTCTCAGAAAAGCCACCTCAAAACGTTCTTACAAATCATGTATTCTATACTAGACAGGAAAGATAGAGTAATAAATAAAATAAAATGATTGTTATTATTGGCTATCCTTTAAACATATTAAAAACTCTCTGAAGAGATAATGCACTGTAGAAACTCATGCTGTGTTGTACAGGGCATGTGGGATGACCTCATGTTTTTTTTTTTCTTCTCTGATTCTTGTGATACTGCAGATCTTAGGTGGGTAGAGCAATTGTTTATAGCACAACAGACATCGCTCTCTATATGTATACATCTCTTCATGTTGTACGCTCTGCCCTTCTATTTTTTACTCTTTTCTTCCTTCTTCCCACTCATTTCCCAATATTCTCTATCTCTTTCCTTTCCCTGGAGGTCAACATAGAATAGGTTTAAATAAACACAAACTGTGAGAAACTAAGAGAAGTCCGTGACTGGTCCACTTTTCAGAGCAGAATGTAGAAAGTATGGTTTGATTATAATAATTGGAAAACAGTGGGCCCGGCCATTTGTACTACAGGCAGCAGCTTGGGGGAAGGGAGTAGGGAAACTTAGTAAAGCTGTTGTAACCCTGGGCTTTGATACAACTGGCCTTTCAGCCCCCACTTGAGACTCATACATCCCCAAGGGAAGCTGTGGTTTGGAATAAGATCCTGCATTTAATTTCACTCAAAGAACTTATTGGACTTGGCACCAAAAGAAAGAATTTGCAGTATATTTTTGTCATGATTAGTGGTCCCCTCACCACAACATTTGATTATTTTGGAAAGGGAAAAGTTAAATCCTTGTAAAGTTGTGATTTACAATTTGCGAGCATCCAGGTAGGGAGCGTAGCTTCTGCCAACTTGATCATGGGATCCACATTCTAGTTCATTGATGTGAGAAAACAAAACCATTCTGCAAAGGAAATAGAAGCTGGGATAATACACTGGGTTGTCCAGGGAGACTTTCTCTCCAGACCACCTCTTCCTCAGTCGTGGTGATTTAGGTCTCCCCTGGAAGTCATTGTAAGACACTGGCACCAGACTGGTTGACTTTTCTCCTAATCTGCACTATATGGTATTTTTCAATCTTCTGATTTGTTTGTCTTCAAAGTTATGCAAATCTTGGCAAAGGAGTTGAAAGAAGTTTCTAATTTTATACCTGAAAATAATTTTCACTGGACAGATTTTTTCCCTCAAGCTTTATAATTAAGATTGACGATCTTATGGGTATTTTATGGCCAACTTAAATAGCCAGAAGAGAAGTGAATGACCAACTGAGTAAAACAGAGTATATTTTCTTGATACCTGCACACCTCTTTGCACACTCTCATGCATTATTCCTGACATTAAGAGTTCTGTCTGTGTTGTTCTTCCAATGGGGTTGCATTCCCCATTAGGTCCTGGGAGCCTTATGTTTCTCTGTTGTCTGGGACCCACCAGTGGCTGTCCCCAGTTCCTCATCCCTCCTGCCACCTGTTTTCATTCTACTTCCTGATCCTTTGTACCCGGGAGATTTGATGCCCCAGAGTAGCAGGATGCTAGAACGGTTGGGCAGGAGAGTGTGGGTGGGTAGGGGTGCACTATCTATCATACAGGCAAAAGGGAGGGGGAGGGCAGATATGAGATGGGGAGGTGATGGAGGGGTAACCTAGAAGTGGGATATTATGGGATGAGTGACTGGTGGAGGGGGTAATTGGGAAGTGGGATATCACTTGAGTAAACGAATGGAATGATTAATAAAAATCAAAAGAGTTCTGTCTGCAGAAGTTATATTCATTTGTGTGCTAAGCTTTCTGAAATGTTTCAAAATGAAGACTGGAGAAGGATGTATGTCCATCCCAGGGTATGGAGAAAGGCAGGCATGGTAGCTGCTGTCCTCCTAAAACCCAGAAAGAAACATGTAACTCCTGGACAAATTATTAACTGGAATTTAAGAATACATCCTGCATCTTCTACTGGTGTGTGTGTGTGTGTGTGTGTGTGTGTGTGTGTGTGTGTGTTTCTGTGTGTGTGTGGTCTGCTTCTATCTGGACCAGGGCTTGTGAAATCTCTGGTACTGAAGTTCTCACTATGTTTAGTATGAGAGAACAGCTTGCTAAAGTATATAGCACTCAGAGGTGCTGCTGAAAAGGAAACAGCTCTCTCTCTCTCTCTCTCTCTCTCTCTCTCTCTCTCTCTCTCTCTCTCTCCTCTCATTCTGGACTTAAACAGAAGATAGATAAATATAAGAATTCCATTCATATTTGGGTCGTGCTGTGCTTGTACAGCTGAACATGATGGTCACAGCATGGATGAGTGGGGACAGAGAGTCTGGGTTCCAATTCATTTGTGGCTTTATAAAAACTGCTTATCATGCCTAAGCCTGGGATTTCCCAACCGTACAGTGAAATAAATCAAACAGATCAATGCAGTTGGTTGTAAGGAGCTAGAAAGAGTTAACATAAATATTTCATAGCGAGTCCATAATGACTGGTACACGATACAAATCCCGAGTGTTAGCCGTTGTGGCTATTCACTACTGATCCTGTTAGCAGAGTTATTTCCTAGTTGCCTGTTATGAAGTTTGGGTTTAATTTCTCTTTAGAGATGAAATAAGAATTTTTGTTCTTCCCATTCCTACTGATTCAAGTAACAGTAAATGAGCAATAATTCTTTCATTAACTTCAGTTTTCTAAAGTTACTGAAAAACTTGAATCAAAAGTTAACTAATTGTAAGTTAGTGGAGTGTCTTTAAAATGATGAAAATATACTCAAACTTTCTTTTACATTTCTTATGCTTTTAGGAATGTAGACAGCTATTTCTTTACCCCATTTCCCCCTCCCTTGCCCTTTGTTTGCTCTATGTTCCTCTCCTCTCCCCTCCCCTCCTTTTCTCTCCTCTCCTCTCTTCTCTCTTTTCTGCTACTCTCTCCATTCCCAAACCCCCTCTCTTCCCTTCCCTCCCTTCCCCTCTTCCTTTCTTAAATTCTCCTCTTTCCTTTTCTAGGATTACCTTCCTTTATGATAAATTCATTTCAGGCAGTCTGTTGCCACATGACAACACAAATTCCTTCCTTCATAAAAGACCCTACAGCTGGCAATCGAGATCTAATGCACACATGATCTGATAGGAAGCAGCTTCTGATGATGTCTCTCTTTTATCTGAGGTGTGCATGGGAGGTGCTCACTCAGACATTACTATTGTGTTCTCCTCTCTGGATGCCCCCCACCTATTACTTAGGAACAATATTAAAACTCCCTTCTCTGAAATGCTGCCACTTTCCTGTGTGCTATGGACATATTTATCTTTCTTAGAAGAATTCCAGAGCCCAACTCTCTCTGTTACATTACTACATCTCAGTTCCAACTTGTGATCTTTGTAGTGTATATAAGTCACTCCTGTTTGTGGCTGATATAAAATTTTAATGATCTCCTGACTGAATGCTAAATAGTATTTCAGTGTTCCCTGTCATACATGATGGAAGAAGAAAGAGGTTAATTCATTGAAGCAGCCATGTAGCAAGTGGAGAAAACAATGATTTGTAGTGGTCAAGGGCCCTCAGCATAGCCTATAGTTCTTGAGCTAAAATGACAAGGAAGGCTTCTACCTTTTGACTGGAAAGGGAGGGAACACCGACATCTTCTTTTCTGATTCTGAGACAGGAAACATTCCTCCTACTGTAATAGAGCTGTGGTTTCAGTAGCTTCTATGATTCTCAGGAAATTCTGTCAGCTGACTGAGAGATTGATACTTGACATCAGCCTCTCCTACCCTCCCCTTTCCTGTCCTCACCTCCCCTTTTCTGTTCTCCCCTCACGTTCTATCCTTACCCCTCCACTCCCCCCTCCATCGCCCCTCTTCCCTCCACTCCTGTCACCTCCACTTCTTTCTATTGTCCTACCCTCCCCCCTCTTTTTCCTCCCCTCTTCTGTCCTCCCCTCCCCTCTCCTCAGCAAACCCCTCATAGTGTTTTACAGATTAAGTCTGTTCTGAGTAAAATACTAGCATTAGTGTATTTACAAGGTAAGAGCTGAGGCCCATTTTGACACAGATAGCATCCTCTTAGCCTTCTTTCCAATAGGCCATCCTGGTCTTTTCATCCTTTCTGTGCCTATTTCCCTTTAAGTCAGTTCTTGAGCAACTCAGAACCATTCTGTTCCTCAATACACAGCTCTGTCAAGAGTATTGTTAAAGACTTTGTTATTAGTTGGTTTTTGCTTTGGCATAAATAAAAGTAATTAGTACTTGTGCTTTTGCCATTACTGATGCATGTAGAGGGAACATTTCTCAGCAGGCTGGAGTAGTCTTCAGCCTTCTTCCATGATCTATGTCTAATAAAAATACCATTAACTGTAAAAATAAAGTTGAGCTGAGAAAAAAAATGATGTGACAATGATTGTGAATAGTGCTAACTGAACCACAAAAATTATGTAGGACATTAAGAAAATAGTTTTCTTGGTCCCATTTGAGCCTCATTGGATCAAAAGGATGCTCTGAATAAGGTCCTGCAAAGGGTGTTTTAAATGACCCCACTCATTGGCAGTTCAGGTCCAGGCACATCCTTCTAGACTAGATCAGGAAGGGGCTGGTTATAAGCATAAGAGTGTAGTAGATGCAGTATGACACTGGTGAATGACACCAGAGCTTGCCAATCATATATCTGCTTTTTTCTAAGGACATATACAGTTTACAGTCTCATTAAAATTTTATTGCTTGTCTTATATTTTAACTTTTTATATTGTAAAATTTTAACATACCAACGAGATAGAAAGTTATATTCAGATTGAAATCAGAGTGAATAAATGAGACTTAATCCAACAGTCAGAAAGTTAGCATGCCATGAAGGAGTCATTCTACTGCATCCTAAAGTCCATGTGGTCCACCAATCTTCCTTCTGCATCATTATGAACCCCATATTTGCACTCGGGTTTTATTTTATTTACATTGCTCTTTGTATTCTAAGGTTACTTCATAAACTTTAAATTACTACTGGAGGATTATAAAATGGTTTTAGTAACTGTAATATGTATTATTTATGTATGTATTAAGTAAAAAGTTACTCCAACATTAATTTAGTAATTAGCCACTGTTTACCTACATGTTATTGAAATATTTTTCCTTGATTCTTACTTTTTCTGTATTTTTTTTATTAATCATTCCATTCGTTTACATTTGAAATGATATCCCACTTTTTGGTTACTCCTCCATAACCCCCCCATCCCACATCTGCCCTCTCCCTCCTTTCCTTTGCCTCTTCAAGGGTGCTCCTCCACCTTCCTACCCTCTCCAGTCCTACCACTTAAGCATCAAACCTCCACAGGATCAAGGTCAACATGTAGAAGAATGGAAATTGATCCATTCTTACCTTCTTGTTCAAATCTCTAGTCCAAGTAGATCAAGGACCTCCACATAAAACCAGATACACTGAAATTAATAGAAAGAAAGTGGGGAAGAGCATTGAACACATTGGCATGGAGGAAAATTTCCTGAACAGGACACCAATGGCTTATGCTCTAAGATCAACAATTGACAAATGGGAGCTCATAAAATTGCAAAGCTTCTCTAAGGCAAAGGGCACTGTCAATAGGACAAAGTGGCAACCCACAGATTGGGAAAAGATCTTTACCAACCCTACATCCGATAGAGGGCTAATATCCAAAATACACAAAGAACTCAAGAAATTATACTCCAGACAACCAAATAACCCTAGTAAAAATGGGGTACAGAGATAAACAAAGAATTATTAACTGAGGACTCTCCAATGGCCGAGAAGAACTTAAAGAAATGTTCAACACCCTTAGTCATCAGAGAATTGCAAATCAAAATGACTCTAAGATTTTACCTCACACCAATCAGAATGGCTAAGATCAAAAACTCAGGTTTCAGCAGATGCTGGCAAGGATGTGGAGAAAGAGGAGCACTCTTCCATTGCTGGTGGGACTGCAAGCTGGTACACCCACTTTGGAAATCAATCTGGCAGTTCCTGAGAAAATTGGACATAGTTCTACCTGAAGACCCAGTACTCCTGAGCATAATACCCAAAATATGCTTCAACATATAACAAGGACACATGTTCTACTATGTTTACTGCAGCCTTATTTATAATTATGATCTATTCTTTTCTATGATTTTATCAGTGCCTTTTTCTGGCATACCATAGAAAATAAAGAAAAGTATAAACAAAAATCATATTTTAAGTGTGATGATTCTTTATTTAGTGTTACACACACAGACTGAGTGGGTTATACTTAGCAATATATACAACTAAGCACACACACACACACACACACACACACACACATACACACACATGCATATAATAAAAACTACTGAGAAAGGGGGCCATGAATTTGAAAAAGATCAGGGAGGCATATATGAGATGGTTTGGAGAAAGGAAAGGGAAAGAAAATGACATAACTGTAGTATATCAAAAATTTAAAAATTAAAAAGGGACTGTAATACAACAAATACTCAAGCAGACTTTACTTTATTCAAAATCCCTAATGTTAATAATTTATTTCATGTCTTTTGCATAGTCTGAGTCCTATTTCATAAGTTTTATGCTGTATTTGGGCTCTAGTTTATATGTCTGTGACCAGTTACCAGCGGCATTCATGTTAACCCAAAAGAAAAGAATGGAATGCTCAGGGCTTGAGATCATTCATCTGGATTTCCAGTTCTCTTCATGTAAGGGTTTGTGAGCCCAGCAAGGAGAAAGAGTTAAGCTTATTCTCCTAGTTGGCACCAACTTTGTAGTTTAAAATTACATACTGACTCTGGTGTAGAGACACAAGAAATTATAGAGCAGACACTGTCCAGGACAACGTATAATTTAAAATGTACTAAAGAATGTATACCGCATGGCAAAGTAAGTGAAGTGCTTCTTCAAATCTAAGTGTTTTGCATAGAAAGGCAGTAATTATCCACTCCTAGAGAAATGTTTGCATTCATTCTAAATCAATATTTACTATTCATTTCTTGTGCTCAACAAAACAGGGATTTAACTTTTTTTAATTTTAATGAAGCACTAGGACTACAATATTTCTACAATGTAATTGTCTTGATATGAAATATTGCTAAATGGTGTTGCTATTTCGAGAACGAGCAGTGTGAAATGGAAGGGCAATCCTATTTGTGAAATGTTACTTTGGGAACATTCAATTCAAACTCAGCCAAGCAGGGCAACCCACCAGTTTTTTTGAGATAACTTAAGCTCTCTCCTCCGTAAGGCCCTTAACTAGGATCATGCAGATGAGTCTTTGCCTTTGTATTCCCTCCTTCCTCTTAATACACACTTCTTAATAAGAATTTGGTTTCAAGTCAACTATCCTCGCCTTCAGTCTCTGTTCTCTCCCTCTCCCTCTCCCCCACCCCTCACTCTCCCTGGAACTCTCTCTCTCCTCCTCCTCCTCTTCCCCCCCTCTCTCTTTCTCTCTCTCCCCTTCTCTCTGTCTGTCTCCCTCTGTCTCTTTCTCTCTCTGTATGTATGTGTGTGTTAAAAATTACTCTACAATAATGTTTTTTATCCTAAAAGAACAGCCCCCATTGTCCTCTAAATTTTCCATCAGAGTTTAATCCAAAGGAATTTCCAGAAAGACAGAATGGAAGATAAGAAAACAGAAGCCACACACACTGAGCATTTCCAGTAATTTTTTTTTTAAATTTATGGAGCTTACCATGTGATCATTGTGAGACTTTTTTTTAGAAATGACTACTAATATTTTTTTAATAGAGACTACAATGAGAATTGGAGATTATTACACTATGTTCCATTACAACACAGAACCTTTTCAAAGAGGGCACAACCAGAAATACTTTTGCCTAGTTTTGTGTCAGATTATAACCTACACCCATTATAACCATTTCATTAAATGCTCTGTAAATACTTACTATTCCTCCTTCCTTAGAGCTCTGCTCCTATACTGGGTAGAGCTTAGAACTCAAAGTTTTCTCTGATTCTTTCTCTTTCATTCATGTAGTTATTATTGGGGTAGTTTTATCAAAGGGAAATTCCTCTGAAAATTTTAATGTCATGATATTTTTCAGATTTTATGTTGATTGTTTCATTTGATATTAAAATTTCATCCATGTTATGGCTTTTCTGATTAATACATTCTACAATCTCCTAATGTCATTTAAAATGTGATATAGTAAGAGAAGAAAAAAAATATAGCTTTTCTGTTTCATCACAGTACAAGTGGCTTCTCTTGACCAACTGTGGAGTGCAGTTGTGTATGAGTGTATACTGTGCCTTTCTGCCATTTATAATTTATGCAAGTTCTTTGAGTGGGTTATTCCTTGGTATATACTCTGGGGTGGGGGATGACATCATTTCTATACTGTGATTGCTGTTCTATTTTATCTTCTTTTTACTGACAAGAGACAAGGGTGTTGCTTATAGTTGTAGAAGTAAATTGAGTGCAGAAACCATCCTTCTTTTTCTGAGAAAGGCACCTTCTTTCTGCAGGAAATGCTATTATAAACTGTACTGTTATAAATGGTGTGTGAATCCTCAAGATAGCCTTGTCACACTGTGCAAAGTAACAACATGTTCCTTTAGGATGCTGTGGAGAGCAACAATGGGAACACAAGCCGTTAGGACATGTTTCCAAAGTCTGGAAAGTCAACAGGACACTGAAAAGACAACTGAAGTGGACTGGAAAGAACCTTCTGTGGGTCATCTCAAAACCAGCAACTGATTATGAACAGACAGTTTACCCCAGAAACTGGAGGGAGCCAGCAAACCCATTCAACTGCACTCCAGATAAATATCTAATAGGTGAGATGCTTTCTGCATGCCCATAAAGGACAATGAGGAAAGCTCCGATAGCTTTAAAAAAAAAAGTCTTTGTGGCCTCTCACAAAAACATGATTAGAGTGTTAGGGGCAAATTCTGGGAGACCCCTCAACAAAAAGTAAGAAATACAGCTAGGTACCGCAGTTACTTTGCTAATTTCAAGAGGAAAGAATCCCGATATAAATTTATACTTGAGGGGAAAAAATAAAAGTGAAGGATACTGAGTAAAAAAAATCTGAGATATCATTTATTAAACCAGGGCCTTCTGGAGACTTTAGAATTATGTATTTTTCTCCTTTATTGCAAGTGTAAAGTGGAAGTCAAATTAAGAGTTAACTCAAGATTTTCACTTTATTGTTATGTTTGGATGTGAAAGCATTCTTTTTATTGGCATTAATAACATTCTTTACTTTCTTATTCTTCTATCAGCTCTGACATTTTCCTGCAAATTTTATCAGCAAATATATCATAATTTTTTTTAAAAAAATCTTCATGAATGTCAAAGTATTTCTATGGTTTGGCAATGAAAAAAAAACAAGTTTGATTAATTACTATTTTTATGAAGCCTCTGCTCCTGTGAATAAAAGTATTATTAAAAAGACCCTCCCCAATCATTCTTGACACTGAGGCTATGTTCATACTTTCAGAAGATAGCATTTTTACACCAAGTAAGTAAAAAATATTTCTGCTCAGAGGAATGTTTTCTTACCTAGTTAATAGGCTTTTTCACAAAGAAATGAAGCCTTGCTTCCTATTCGACTATAAGCAACATTAATCAAGCACTCAGTTGCTTAGCAAACATGGACTCCATACCTTCTTGCCATGACACACAGGTGATATTGAATTAGGTCATGAAAGGAATCTGTAAACAGAACTGAGAAAGTAAAGAAACCTAAGACTACAGATTTATAATTTTGCCAAAGTTTACCATACTCAATGAAATTTCCTGTAATGAAATGTCTTTCTGTGTGAAGTAGAGATAGGACTAAAAGGTCCCTGAAAGGAAAGAGATGTCGTATACAAAAAGCATTCTCAATGCTTTGTAAATCGTTCAGTGGCTCTGGTAACATAGTTGTCTTCTTTTATGTTTCTGTGACAAGAGTTGAGAGATGTTTTGGATTACGGGTACAGCAATATGTAATCAATAGTTATTTTAGTATATGTCCACCAAGCAGTATAATACTATGGGTCCATTCATATTCTTGGCCACTTTTACATGTCCCATGTCATAGACTGGGCCAAAGGTACAATGAGAAAGTGGATTGTTAATCCCATAATATTGTACTAATATTGTACCAGTTGGTATATCTTATCAGGTCAGATATTATACTAACTCAGAATTTATACTAGGTGAGATTGGTTATTTCTTTTCTTCTCCAGCAGCATTCATAGAACCTTCTAGCATCATGAAAGCTAGCCAATAGGGATAAAGAGTCCAGATGAGTAACAGTTCAATTTTTGTATATTCTGTAATTCAAATATGCAGTATCTTTAGCAATCAAGTATTGATATGATGTTCTTGAGGGTAGTCAAGGTATTGGCAGTTGCTTCATTAATCAACATCTCATAAAAGATAACCAATTCCCTTTGCTTATTTATTTTATTTTGTGGGCATACTATGACATGTGTAGTTGGAATGAGAAGGATTAAATTGAGGTCAGCTCTTAAAAGGACAAGCTAGAATAAGAAGTGTGGGGAAAAAAAAAAAAAGAAGTGTGGGGAGGCCTTAGAAAAAAATCTATATGGAAAACTAGGCCCTATCATGAAATTTCACAGAGTTAGTTTACAACTGGAGACAGTACTTTAAGTAGATAACACAATGTTAGGTTGAACATGAAGGTTTCTTAAGGAAATAAAAACCCCCTTCACAATGAATGGACTTGGCCTAGTGGGAATGCCCATGGAATTGATAAGATATGCTGGACTAGAATGTGAGCTAAAGGAGCACAGGATTCATTTGAAAATATGAGGACATTTCTGTTGGCTCAGTAAGGAGCATCCAAGTCTTAGAAATTGGGCAAGAAAGCTGAAAGAGATCTGAGGAGTTTGCAAATGACTTTGAGAGTATGGCAGAGACTTTGAAATGTTTAAATGAAAAGATAATCACAAAGGGCTTGAAAAAATTTACGTTCTTTCAGCTTCAATTTATGGAAAGAAGCACAGACAGACAAAAAAAAGTCTGTGTAAATTTTCAATAAACAGAATAGTGTGATGGATGCTCATGATTGTCCATTTGACAACATCGAGAATTAACTAAAACAAAATTGGCTAGATACACCTGTGAGGGATATTTTTTTTTCTTAATTAAATCTTTAGCAGTGTGAAGGGCCACTTTTAATCCATACCTTTTCAAGTGGGAAAATGCAGCTTTAATCTGGGCCACACCTTCAGGTGGCAACCTATATGACAGACAGAGAAGAAGGCAGTTTTTTTTTGTTGTTGTTGTTGTTGTTTTTTTTTTTTTTTTTTTTTTTTTTTTTTTTTTTTTTTTTTTTTTTTTTTTTTTTTTTTTTTGCCAACTGGCTGTGGCTCTTCCTGGCAAGTCCATTTCCACAGTGGAGCCTACTTCTTTGGGACTTTGGCATATACTGAAGACCAAGTGACATGTCCATCTTCATGAACTGAACAACGACAAAGATCTCAGACCTTTCATTCATTGGCAGCCATCGATGGACTAGCCTGGACAGGACCACAACCTGTAAGCCATCCCCTTTCTCTCTCTCATCTTCTCATTCACTCTCATATATATGAATATATGTTCTTTCTATAAGTTTTGTTTCCTTTAGAGAACCCTGACTAATACAAATAAAAATTAAACAGGAATCTGCAGAAAGAATGACATGACAGAACGTGAGAAAATTTAGAGAGATTGAGAAAATTGCACATACATGCTCTATCAGTTGGTGAGGAATTAAAATAAAACCATGCTTTATTTCTGACATATGCAATTGAGTACAATTGAAATAGGGAACCCTATTTCAACCTATAGGGAACTCTAGTAGGAGAACCATACTAATTCAGATTGAGGAGGAAGATATTATTCAATACTTTAGAGCTTTCATAGTGGACAAAGTGTTTATTGTCTGCCAACTATGCAACCCATTTGATTATGAAATTTGCTAAGTTAAAATTTTCTGGCATTATAGAATTCATCAGACTGTGGAACCTAATGGGTTTGTATTAAGTGGCAAATCTTTTCAGTTTGACTCTTACTGCTGTCTATCTATGCACACATATGTGCATCTATATTATCTTATTACATACCTGAGGGAAAAAATTCACAAATTGATTATAGAATAAAGACATTTGGAAAATGCATGAACAACATAAAAGCTAGATTGCTGCGTGACACAAAGGATGACTCTTGTGTTGTGGCAGGATTTGAGAGGTCTACTGTCATAGCCAGTGCATGGCCACAGTCCTTAGTTTCCCTTATATACTGACTACTTGAAGCTTTAAAGCTCAAGGAAAAAAAAAAACAGTTGATTGGTTACACCTACATTTAAAGCACAGCTTTGTGTTCTGGGAGAAAAGACTCTCCTGTGACCAACAATTTCTGTAAATAGAGTCAACTACCTTGTGACAAACGTTCATTCCACTGCAAAATTCTCAAAAATAGAAGCAGAGAAGGGTAGAGGTGAGGATAGATAAAATAACGGTCATAATGAGACAAGAAAAAAACTGTGTACTAAATTTAGATCTTTTGAACATACTGTGGTTATAATTTGGAAAAAACCAGTGTGAAGAGAATGATGGTAGCTCTGGAATTCAAACAGGGAGAGGCCTGAGTGTCCATGTGAGGATCAGTGGAAATAGCCTGTGTGGATAACTGTGTCGTGTAAGTGTGGGTCACCATGCAGTGAGGACAAATCCACTTTATGATTTGGAAACATTCAGAATCTAGGAAGACAGTATTAGCTCTTTAGCTCTGGATTTTTCTGGTTGTGATGGTCAGAGAAAGAGGTTATACTCATGTAAGACCAATTATGGGTCAGTAACCATTCGGGGACATGTCTCCAGACATTAGAATCTGTATTGTATTAGAGAAAACAAAAAAAGGTACACAAGTCAATAAGCAGCTTCACCTTTTCCTTTTACATTACAACTCAATATATAATTTGATTACAGTTAGGCACACTAGAGACGCTTACTGAAGAAATAGAAGACCCTATAGTCTTGGGTCCACACATAATACTTTTCTTCACAAAGATCCCTTGAATGGATTTCAAGGGCTCAGAGGCAGAGAGCCTTTTCTTCCTCATGGTTTCTACTATGACCCTGGAATTAAAAATGTGTGTGTTCTTGTGATACTAGAAATAAAATTATTTATTTTAAAGACATGGACCTTACAAATCTTGACAATCTTTTGCTATCTTCTTGAAGGCTTTGTTTGGGGTAGGGGGCTTATTTTGAGTGATGTGAGACATTCTATTATCCATTCTAGAATTACTGCAACATGAATCAGTTATTTAAAAAATATGTGACCAAATGTGTATTTTGCATTTCTAAATAGAATGAACTTTCATACCAAGACACTGAAAACTAAAGCCAATAGTAAGTGTATTTTGCAGCTTTATAGCTAAAAATGGTACTGACCAATTTGAACTATGTTTTAAAACCTGAATATTTATGCAGCTTGCATACCAAAATGAAAGTTGGTGAGCTGCAAACCCTTGAAAAACAGAGTTTATAATGGAAACAATAATTGACCCTTTAGTACAACTTCCAAAATACAATGCTATGTAATACAAAGCCCAGGGCTTGGGATCCCATCTCTGCTCTAACCTCAGACTGGCTTACGAACCCAACACCACAAAGCTAACTAATAGTTATACTTTGAGATGTTGTCTCCTGACACAGCAAGGAACATGGGTGGGTGATCTAGTAATTATATCCAGTTAAACATCACAGGCCAGCACCCCAAGTATCTTTAATAAACTGAAAATCCCAACAACAACAAAGTCACTGGGCTTGCTTTGAAACCTAAGTGAAATTTTAAAAGAAGGAAAAATAAAGGAAATGAGACTTTGGATAATACTGTGCTGCATCATGGACTTTGGGCATAGAACACCAACCACAGTGTGCAAGGAGGGGAGGGAAACCAACAGTCAGGAAAGCTTGTGTGATTATAGAAGAAACAAATGAAAACAAAACAAAAGCTTGAAATATTTAGAGTTGTGTTTAATTTTACTCTAGTTCACAGCTGCTCCAGTTTCCCACTTTTAAGCCATAAGAACCTGCCCCCCCCTTAAGTCAGTCATGAGAGGATGGAATCTAAATTACATAGGATTGAACACAATCAATTTAATATCTAGGATAACTTCAAACGCTAAATATTAATGAGACAGCAGGCTAAAGAGGTATGTATGTATGTATATGTGTGATATATATGTAATATATATGTATATACATACATATATATGGTATTTGGATATATATGTATATTTTAATTTATTTTATTAATTACTTGAAATCTGTTGCTAAAGGAAATGAGACTTCTTTCTTACCAAAATTGAACTACTCGAGCACTGCTAGATAATTTCTTTGCATGCTTCTGGGGAATTTGTTAGCTGAAAAGCATGGTTTTTCTTTTAAGAAAGACATCACCAATTTGCACGTATTTCCAGCAAGTGATGCTGATCAAGTGGCACTTGGCAAGGTTATTTGGTATTTTCTGGTGAGTGTTCTCTTTCTTTTGCTGCCTTTTTAGCTGATGCTCTTGACTGAGATATCATTAACTTGGTTTCTATTACCTATTTGCAGATACTCTTTCACCAAAGCCACACACAAACTTTAAGAAAGTACTGTGAAAAAAGATTGGAGCTGAGATAGAGAAGATTACTTTCTTTGTGGGAAGTGATTAAAAGTGATGTCTATTCTGGAGTGCAGCAATTTTCATAACTTCAATTAAAAGTCTGTTTTGCATACTGGTGTGAATAATTAACAAAACTTTGGTACCTTAAATAAAATAAATGCTGTCAACAATGCACGACACACCTCAGACTGTTTTCTTTAAATACTAAGACCTACTCAGGGACACTTTAAGATATTTATTACCTATTCCTGTTCTTTATTTACTATCAGAAATGTCTTTTATCTCATTTACTCTTCTATTTATTTTTTCTCTTTCATTTGTTCTTTCTATTTCTCCATGTACCAACTTTGCTTCATTTATTTTATACTGTCCATTTATTCTGTAACTTTTTAATGACATGTCACTGTACATAAATAATTATATGGTAGGCTAAGTTTTTAAAGCATTGAGTTCATTTTCATTTTATTGTCTTACATTCTTTTCCAGAGATCCAGAGAAAGAATAAGTCTTTGAAAATGAGTATAACTTTAGCCTTTGGGTTCTCAAAAGCTGATTCCTCTGGGGAGACAGAGAGAAAAAACATCAGAGAATACACAAAAGATTTGGAAAATCATCATTAAAAATAGCTACCTTTCCCTATTACTATGAGGCAAACTCTTCTCAGGTTGGACTTCAGAAGGAAACTGAAAACATAAACAGACAATTTTGAACAAATCCTGTTCCCCTCAGTTAATTTTAAATGGAAGTGAAGAGAACTGTGTAAGAGCAAGACTTAGAACATCTCCAAAGAGAGTTTTGCTTATGCACCAAGGAGCCTTAAACAATGGCTGAGTAGAGGGTCCTGACCAGAATGAGGTTTTTTGGACATATAGTGCCCTAGCCTTTAAACATGTATTCATCCACAAAGGTCCTTCACAGTTCTGCTGACCAAATCCATTCAGAACAGACAACTTTCTTTTCTGTTTTCCTTGACTCACCATCCTTGAATACAACTCAGGTAGTCCCAGTGGGGTCTTGGAACCTTTGAAAGGCCTTCCCCCCCACCATATATTTTCTAAACCATTATTTTGAGCACACATAAAATGGGCCATTATGAGATTTTGAATACTTGCTGAGCCTATATAGATCCAAGCTTTCCCATAGTTTGTAAACTAAGTCTTATTAGAACTTGGGTTCTAGTTAGGAAAGGGGACAAGTCTTGCCATACTCAGATTTTCAGCTAATCTAGTCTAGCATTTCTGTTCTTTCTTTACCTGGGATGGAACTAGGTAAGGAGGAAGCTGGAAATCTCTGAGAACTTCTTCTGTCTTAGTCTTAAAGTGTACTACTGTGTGATCCCATAGGACATTTATCTTTTATGTTTATATGTACAATAGTTTCATTCTAGCTCAACGAGAAATGGATATTGTGTGGGGTTTGTTTTCTTGCTTCCTTAGCTTGAGTGTCAAGAAAGAATAGAGATGTTCAGTAGGATTATATATTTTTAAAGTTATGACATGCCTTTGCTTAGCAAAAAATGCAGAAGATATTGATTGGTTAAGTATAGAAAATCAAAGAGCTCCAAGGGAATATGTAGAAAGTATGTAGGTTCTCATTTTAAAATCATAGTCTGCTATAATAGTATCTCAATTTTGAATACTTGACTCACGTGTTAAAAGGATGTGCTCTTGGGGGTCAAAGTCCTCTGTATGGTTTTTGTTCTGTGCCTAGCATGTTGTACACTAATATAGTAAGTACTCAATAAACAAGTAGTAAGCTAATTTCATTGCTGAATATATTATTTTAAGTGGAATAAACAAGAAGCTTAAAATTGTTCTTTTCTCCTGTTTTTTGCACCCCCTACTTTGTCCTGATAATTGTCTTGATGGTTTATTTTCTCCACTGTTACAAAAACTGCTTATCACAACTAGTTTTTTTACAACATTATCTTCACTTGGGTTTATAGAACTTATTTTAATCCACCCTTAAGGCAAAGTTAGGTGAGAACTAGTAATTAGACTTTATTATTTTTTTAAAGCTTATCTACCAGAATGAGATGTGAGTAGTCTATTGAAAGAAAAATTCTGGCAATTTATTGAGTTTTTTTTTAAATTTATTATTTGTTTTGCTTTTTGTTTTTGTTTTGTTTTGTAATTTTGTTTTTCCAATGTACAATCTGAGCACACAGCTATAACGGGAGGTAGACCATTCACAGAAATTTATTTTTTCCTAGTTCTGAGTCTTAGGAAGTTAAAAAAAAATATTTAAAAGTCTTTATTCTTGGCTCAAAGCAAATATTTAAGGTGAAGCCAGTTTTGATTTTTCCTTGAGATGATGTTCTCTTTGTGTTAATAACAACCAACTGCTAAAAGTTCCAGAACACACTCTTTGAATACAATCCACTTTGACATAATGGAGGTAAACTTGGTGTTGAACGAACACCATTTGTGTATGTGACAGAAGTCACTAAACCAAGTCCTTTCACTCTTGCCAAAAGAGCAATTCAGTTGTGAAAACTAGACTTTGACGTTAATCCTTACCCTATTATATTGGACATATAGACCAATAGAAGAAAATATTCTAATCAATAATTCAACAGAGATAAACTATAGGCTTCAAAGGTAGAATCACATGCATGTGTGTGTTTGTGAGTGTGTGTGTGTTTATGTGTGTATGTGTTAGGCTTCAAAGATAGAATCACATGATCACATGCAAGTGTGTGTGTATGTGTGTGTTTGTGTGTGTGTGTGTATGTGTATGTGTGTGTATTTGAACAATATACATGTCTAGGATAAATGAATGTAGTTTAGGCAGCAGCAACAAGGGGAATGTAATTTTTTAATGGGCCACACAACTTTGGAGGATGGCTGCTTGGTCTTCAGCTTAGGGCTAATTTGGACCCTCATCTACTTCAGGTAAATGTCATTGTCACTCAAGCATAGCTTGAACAATGTAAAGTTCAACTTTCAAAAATCAGTGAATAGGCTTGGCAAGATGGAACAGGACTATAATCTAAGCTAATCAGGAGACTAAAATAGGAGCAACCCAAGACCAAGGCCAGTATGACATTACAAAATTAGTTCGAGGACATTCTGTAACGTTAATATCTCAGTAAAAAAATATAAAGGAGGATTGGAGATACAACCCCATGGTAGACTACTTGTCTCACATGTGCTAGGTATTATTTTCAATACTTAGTACAGAAATAAAACACCAAAGTCAGATTTTTATTTATGATCTTTATTTAATGTAATCGAAAGGTAATGTCTTAGAAAGTCTAGTGGGATTTTGAGAAATTGACTAGTAAATTCAATTGATAGAGATATTTCCTTATAATGACTTATCTTTTCTAAAATTGTTTAATTTCTGCATTTCATCTTAAATAAATAAAGAGAAGAAACCTTTTTTAATTGGTTATTTTATTTATTTACATTTCAAATGTTGTCCCTTTCCTGGTCTCTCCTCCACAAGCCCCCATCCCATGCCCCCTCCCCTTTGCTTCTATGAAGGTGCTCCTTCACCTACCTGCTCCAGCCTCACCATTCTAACATCCCCCTATGCTGGGGCATCAAGCCTACACAAGACCAAGGGCCTCCCTTCCCACTGATACCAGATAAGTCAATCCTCTTCTACATATGTATCTGGAACAATGGACCTATCTATGTGTACTCTTTGATTGGTAGTTTAGTCCCTGGGAGCTCTGCGGGGTCTTGATAGTTGATATTGTTGTTCTTCCTATGGGTTGCAAACCCCTTCATCTCCTTCAGTTCTTCCCCTGAATAAATGTTTAATCGATGCTATTGTTGATTTTTAAATGCTGAGTGGTGACTCCTAAGACTTTGAAGACCATTTTGCATCTTTCAAATTCTGCATAAATTTCAAAGGGAAAATATGCTGTATTTTTATTCGTATTTGGAATTCTTGAAGGCAGTAGTTGATTAAAAGAAACAAAAGCAAATATGTGGATGCCATGTCATTCTCAAGAAGTAGATCAAATTACCACACAGTTGGAATCTGTGGTGGCATTGATTTATCTAAAACAGTTACCAATGAAGCATAGCTCAAAATTCAGTTTGAGCAAAGACCACAAACTACATAGTCATATGTTAGTTTCATAGCTGTTCTGTACTGTGATGAATACTTGTCCTTCTTTTGATATTCTGGAAAAGAAACATTAGAATAATGTTATATTCTTTTGAGACATATGTTTTGTGAGTTTTGTAGTTGTTTTGGTGTTTTCTATTCTTGTATTTCTTCACTTTCAGTTGTGCATATTATATTTTAAGAGAATAGCTACAGCCTTCTCCATGACCTCAAAATGTCACAGTCTAGTCTGGCTCTGTAAGGAATAGTAAGATATTTCTAAGGAGGCAGGCTTGCTCCCATTAGATAGGCAGCAATCCCTTGAGTCTTGCTGCGCCGAGAGTTGACATAAGGATCTGGCCCAATGTGTTAATAGGTTGAAATCTCTACCAATGTCTTTACTACTTTTTAAATCTTTAAAGTCTCTTCTTCTTCTCTTCTCTTCTCTTCTCTTCTCTTCTCTTCTCTTCTCTTCTCTTCTCTTCTCTTCTCTTCTCTTCTCTCCTCTCCTCTCCTCTCCTCTCCTCTCCTCTCCTCTCCTCTCCTCTCCTCCCCTCCCCTCCCCTCCCTTCTCTTCTTCTTTTCTTCTTTTTTTCTTTTCTCTCTTCTACTTCCTATTTCCAACTTTCCAGCCCACTTCTAAAAGTCTCCAATGCTCAGAACCCCAGTCTCCTGTAATCATACCCACAAAGATGGATCAGCAACACATTTAATACACTATAATTAATATGACACCGTACATATGTACCTGCCTATGGATTTGTGTTGGTATTGTTCTTTTGTTTTATATTATTAAGAGGATAAACACAACTAGCTGAAACCAGAAGCCACTGGAGAGATGATCTTTTCTTAAAAATATAAAGTTTGATTATTCATATTTATACTTGTGGCAGGAAATCTATTATCAATGCTCTGTGATTTCTCTGTGATGAAGCAGAGAACACATGTTCATGCTGGAAAATAACCAAATCTTCGTAAACAATGCAGCCAGCCTTTTTACTACATCCTGACCTATTCAAGCATCAGGTCACTGTCTTTTCAATAGCAGGAGGATGGTGTCAAAAGAGATTAATCGGAGCTAGAATTTGTATCTGAAAATCATGTTTTGGCAGCAAAATACACAAAATGGCATTGAGTGTTAATTGGTGCTTTTGACCAGAAGTTGCTGCCATAGCACAAGATAAAGAGACTGAAAGATGGTTTGGGATGATAGAGGAAAGGAAGGGCAAGGAAGTTGTCAGGAATGTTTATTTGTCATGAAATAGAGTTGGAGAGATTAAAGATATGTAACTTTTTAAAATGCCCCCTTTTCATTAATGTGCCATTAGTGTTCTATGGTACCCTTTAGTGAAGAATAACTATCTGAGAAAGAAGGCCAAGACAGAAGGGACATTTCAGTTCCTTTCACTTATTAACTTTGAAATAGCCAAGAGTACATATCCAGAAAGCAATGTAGTACAAGGCTGATGCTGCAGAAGAGACCTGAAAAACAGAATACAAATGTGTAGACTTTGTATGTATTTGATCTAGAAAGACATGAACAAGAAACAGGTAACCTATGGAAAGACACTGCCCAGGAAACTGTAGCAGTAAGATAACGAGGAGGAGGAGGAAGTTACAGCTGAAACCCAATGCCCATGGTGATAGGATGAGAGAGTCTTCTGTCAGTAAAGTTAAAAGGAAAGAATGTATCAAGATGAAACAGAAAGTAATACACAGGACATAGTCTCACGTCCATCCCCTGGGGGGGGGGGGGCGGCGGAAATGAATGTTTTTCTCACTTCTCTATTGGCTTTATTAGTAGTATTTGTGTACAGTAAAATCTCAATGGCATCAATCTAACTTAAGGCATACCAATAGAAAGTGCTATGTAGTCTGAGAAATAACAAGACTAATGGTGATTAGGTGGTCTTAGTGACACAAATTAGCATCACAGGTTTTATTTTTAAAGAATTTCCACCAATTTACTTTGTTTACAAATTTTAAGGTTTTCATTGGCATGAGCTTCTTAGTGATATAAGAGTGAGACGAATATTGTTACTCTCATAGGCATTGTACCAGTATAACACACTTAGGAATACAAAGCTTAGACCCAGTCCTTCTTTAACTTTTTTAACTGATTTGAGATGGTCAGCCTGTGAGTTAAGGGACTATAGCAAATTCATGACTTGGAGTTTATTATAACGGTGTTCTCTATGTTTTATTTAGAAATAGCTGAGTGGAGTTAACAGGCAACAGTCCAGATTACCTTACATGGATAGCTGGTTTTCAAAACATCAGAAATCCTTAGAATTGACATGACAAACATTTCAGTATTAATGTTCATTTTCATTAGAGACCTGTCTGCTCCTGACAGCTTCCTATGTTAAATTCTAAGAAGAAATTGAGCATCCTTGGAGTTACTCCAGTTGTGGTGAGACAGCCACTAGGCAAAAATTGCCACTTTCCTTCTACAGACAAATTACTGTCCAGAAAAGGACACACTTGCAGAATAGTCGACTGATTATATCTGCCTAGACAGAGTAATCAGCCCTTAATAATTCTGCAGCACTAAGGTCTGTCAGATGAATCTGGGCCAGAAGGCAGAAGAACAGATGCTCCAACGTTTTGAAGTAGAGCGAGTGTCCAGGTGTTCAGAGGTCGCTATAAATTGGCTAAGTTTTAGAAGCTATGCTTTGTGCTTCCCACAATTATAGTCAACTCAGTCATTCTGGATTTCTGACGGGGTTGAAAACTTATAGCTATTTACCTTGAGAGAAAAGATCTGAGTGTATGGTCGTCAGCTGACATTCATCCTAAAGCCAAGGAAAAAGCCAGGTTCAGAACTAAGTGTTTTAGTTAGGATAGATGACAGAGGTGCTGGTTAGTCAACAAAAGGATGGACTGGGTATTAGGACTATCTTGTACCTCACTGGTACAAATTGGCATAATTATGCTCTAATTGTATTTTGAGAGAAAAGTTTCCTTTTAACAGGAAGGGTGATGTGTAGGAGGAGCTAAAGTGGGAGGAATACTGAGAGGAAGAAAAGGAATAAGAAGAGGAGAAGAAGGAGAGGAGAAGCTAGGTGATGAAAGAGAGATAGAGGGGGGAGACAGGGAAGCAGATGTTCATGTATCTCCACCAGTCAAAGATAGTTGATATATCTAGGTTGGGTAGTGGGTTACACCTCTGATTGAACAATACCAAACTTATAAAGCCTATGATTAACATTTTTTTAAAAAATGTATAAATGCAAAAAGGAAAAGGGGGCATGGAATAGGGGTTTCCTAAGGGGGGGGGGGAATGGGGAAAGGGGATGGCATCTGAAGTGTAAATGAAAGATCTAATAAAAAAAATATATTAAAAAAAAAGAATTTCCTATAGTTTGCTGCAACTGTAAGTTTGTAGACTTATCCTCTTTCTTTCTTAGAGACTTCAAAAACAGGGAGTTCCAGTTTTCACAGTTACAGTAGGTTCATCGACTCTTTCCTCCATCCCTGGTTTTGTTTTCTTTAGATCCAACTTCTTGCTGCTCCATGAATAGAGCATCTTTCTTCTGCTGAGGCTTTGTTTTTCTGGGAACCCAATATAAGAGAGACTTCTGTTGGATTAACGTATGTATATGAATCTTATTTCACTCAGTAAAGTATACTTCTCAAATTAGGAGTGTGATTTCAATGATATCATTAAATTGAGAAGTTCTTGGAAAATACTAAAGCAAACCTCTTCATGTGTCTCTAAGGACATTAGGCAAGATTGCTAAGGTAGAAAGTTCCATCCCCAACATGGATAGCATTCTCCCATAGGCCATGGGCCTTGTTGGATAAAGGGACAAAACCCCCCCAAAGTTCTGAGAATGGAAGTGTTTTCTCTCTGCTTCATAGCATCAGTATGTGAGCTTGTCTATTATGCCACTCCCTTATCAGCAACATGACAAAGTGAAATCCTCAATTAAAATAAATGTTATTTTCTTTAAGCGTTCAATCATGTTTTTATTATGTCAAGTTATTATCCAATGTCAGATTTCAATTATAAATAAATACTTCAGTGTATTGGAAACTTAGTTACTTAACTGAAGTATTTATGGAGAAATAATTCTATTGATATTAAACACAAAATCACTTGCTGAAGTACATATTTTCATTTATTTTTATTTTAGCTAAGTAATTTTATTTTTTCCCATATTTTTAAATAAAATAGAAATAGAAGTCTTTCCAAATTCTCTTTCCTACCTCCCAGGTAATCTTTTTCAGACCCCTCCCATGCATCCCTATTCTCAAATTTATAGCATCATTTTATTATTTTTGTTGTTATTGTTGTTGCTAAATATGTTTGTTGCACAAGTATGCAAATACAACCTGTAGTATTTATTTTGTTGTATATAATTTCAGGGCTGACAATGTTGTATTGGATAACCAATAAGGGCTCATCTGTGGGAGAGGCTGATTCTTACTCTCTCAGCAGTTTTCCTTTTAATTGCCTACAGTTCTTTGTGTAGGGGTACGACCCTGTAAATTTTTTTCCTTTCATATTGCCACAGTCTTGTTTATACAACCATTGCTGAAAGAGACTGTTTCATAGTAGACTTCCTGGTATGCCTCTCAGACGTTGAAGGTAAGCCCGAATTGCTGAACATACTGCACACTTAGGACACATGATTCAGATGACTTCATCTGGGTCTAACTTCAAAGAATCCTTCCTGTTTTTTTTTATCCTGCATGGTACCAAAGAATACTATGCTAGCTTCTAAGTGAGAGAATTAGTTAATAGTCTCACTCAGCTGCAACCCTTGTAATACACAGCAATGACCATCATGATGAGAAATACATAAAGGTACAGTAAGTACCACATACATGTTGCTGGCTGTTAACAGCTGTCTAACTGGATTAAAGGCTACTCAACAGGAGAGAAATCATGGATAGTACTAGAAACCTAGCCATCTTCCCAGAGCTAATGAGGTCATGTACCTTAGAAAAAAAATTTATTACCACCACTTTGTTAGACTAGTATAATTCTTTACTACATTATAAATCATATCCTTATACCTACAGGTATATGTAGCTATCAGCCATCATTAAGTAAGTTTCTCTTTATTGCAAATGAGAGATCATCACAGAAAACCACAGCAAGACACAATGCCAAGACAATCCCCATCTCATGGGGATACTGATGGACATATCTACACCACAGCTCCTGTGTTTTTGGTTCAGGAAACATTGTAGAAGATGGAGTAGAAAGGGCCAGAATACTTTAATAATTTTTTATCTTGAACTACATTGAGGTTATAGTGGAATTGTATAGATTTTAATTTTTTTTACTTCTGGAGCTTCTTACTTTGAAACCATTATTTGCTGTTTTTATAGTAATTGATAATATTTATTTATGATCTAAAATGATGTTAATGTTAATAGTATATATGCATAGAAGTTTCTGCTTCTATTAGAGAAATAGAAAATATTTTCAAAAGTATTTTCTTATACTCTACCTCCAACCCATTAATCACAATACTATGTATACTATTAATTATGCTTAAATATAGTTTGAATATATAATTTTTGAATCTCCAATAACTCATGATTCAAATTATCTTTCATGTAGACATTTTGATTACTGAAATAGTTTTAAAGCTTGGAGAAGGAATGATAACATAAGATTAAAGCTGTGAATCACTTTAATTAAATGATCAGTTATATTTGTTGTTAAATCAACAGAATGACTCTAAGACTCATTTCAACTTGTAGATGCTAACTTCGGATGAATCAACATAACTCGGAGAACATCCATATTCACTTGGCTCATAGTTGGAATTTAAAGTTGACATTGGTGCTTGTGTTGACAGGAGGAATTTCTAGTTGGGAAATTCCAATAAAAAAGGGTCGTGATAAAAGTGTCAATATCAACTAAGTATACACTGATTTCTGGTAGCAGTATCTTCTCTTTGTTGAATACAACCTTTTTGGCAGTGATAATGACTATGTGTGTGCTAGGTAGATACTAATCATCTGAGCTACATCCCTGTGACACATCTCTTGTATTTGCATGCCCAGTCATCCCTATCTCCATTGGGATAATTACTGCTTATAAATTTTGATAAGGGTAATAGATGGAAAAATACAAAGATGTATACTGGAAATACATATCCACCTGGATAATTGTATTAAACTTTAAAATATTATCTTTTTGTGATGTAAAGAAGTATCTCCATTTGATTACTGAGAAATTATGTTAATGATCCAAGTTAAAAGAATGAGAAAGTAGATGAGAAGTAGAAAGAAGCAGAACTTCTGATCCTGGTACCACATAGCTTGTATTAACTATTCTCTCCTATGTTTCCTTCTCTGCTAGGTCATTATTTACTTTTTCTCTCCTTCAGTTTCAACTAAAGGCAAAATATATATGACAAAGTCCTTACAATGATTGTGTTCTTTGCTATTTTATTCAAGTTGAAAATTACTTCTGATCTCGCTGTGATAGTTAGCTTTATGAATCAAATTAGTAAGGATATACTTCCCAGTTGCTTATGCAACTAATGACTTATGTGCTACTATGCTGTGGTTAATATCTGTATTTATTTGAATTTTAAAAAGAGGAGATTACCCTTCATAATGTGCTGGAGTCTGATCCAATAAGCTCTAGGCTTGAAATCTGTTTTTCTGTAAGCACTTTGCCTCTTCATTTTCCTACCCACTCCTGTCTATCTCTAGCTGCTGGTCAACCCAGTGGGCTCCAAACTTGCCAGTTTCTATGTTTGAATCAATTACTTAAATAATAGTTTGATAGGCATGCTACATCTAGGTTTTAAATACTTTCTCCTTTTGACATTTGAATATTTCTAATTTGTATGTCACTGAGCAATTTTAATTAATTACTACAACTCGACTGGATCATCTTGAAACTCTAACCCATCCATATTTTAGTTCTAGCTTTGCTTCAAACTCCCTTTGTCCTTGTGTTTTCTTACTCAATGATTCATACTTCATTGTTATCAATTACTCTTTCCAGTAAAATTTCCTTCACTGTGTGTCTCCAAGTGAACACCACATTTTCTTTTTATTCCTTACTAAATACATGGTCATCTGCTCAGCTTCCAAGACTCTTTATACTGATTTATTAAATATTTATTGAATATATAATCTATATCAAGCCTGTTTCCTAGTGTCAGGACACACTAAAGAATAAAAAATATTAAAAATGTGCATTTATAGGAACTTCATTGCAGAAAAGTAAGATAAATAGTAATTAATATAATAACTACATACATACATAAATTATGTATATTAGAAGATATACTTTCATTATTTAGAAAAATAATACTTTGAAAGGCAACTCAATACACATTAATAAACATCCATTGAATAATTATTTGAATGAATGCTTTATACTCCAGTTTATCTTGGTTCAGTTTAATTGAAGAAATGAGTTATATTTAAATAAGAACTAAGTTAGTGCTTGGTTTTAGACAGGAAAGAACTTTTTCTCTGATTTGCTTTTTGTTTGTCTTCATTATTGTTTTTGGTGAAATGAGTGGATAGTTTCAGGTGATACTGGCAATTTGGCAATTTAATTACCAAC